>NC_058087.1:139436218-139574436 GCF_014858855.1 Bufo gargarizans | reverse complement strand
TTTTTTTCTTAATACATCGAGGGTTAAGAGCCAAACAAAAGTCAAAATTTTTTACACTGATTCTGTGATTTACAGAAACACCCCATATGTGCAGGGACAAAAGGAGCACCGTATAGTTTTTAGAAGGCAGATTTTGCTGGACTGGTTTTTAGACACCATGTCCCATTTGAAGCCCACCTGATGCACCCCTACAGTATAAGCTCCCAAAAAGTGACCCCATTTTGGAAACCACGGGATAAGGTGACAGTTTTATTGGTACTATATTGGGGTACATATGATTATTACTCGCTGAATATTATGTTTTTTGTGAGGCAAGGTAACCAAAAAATGACTGTTTTGGCACCGTTTTAATTTTAGTTTTCTTACAACGTTTATCTGACAAGTTAGATCATGTGCTATTTTTATAGAGCAGGTTGTTATGGACACGATAATATCAAATATGTCTACTTTCTTAGTTTTTTTGTTTAAGATTTACATAATAAAGCATTTTTAAAATAAAATCTCCAATAAAGTCTCCACTTTCTGAACGCCATACTTTTTTGGTATTGTTCTGCCAATCGTCTTGTGCAGGGGCTCGTTGTTTTTGCAGGAAAAGTTGAGGTTTTTATTGGTACCATTTTAGGGTACAAATGATTTTTTTGATCATTCATTATTACACTTTATGGGGCAAGGTGACCCAAAAATTTGTTGTTTTGGTACAGTTTTTTGTTTTTTGTTTTTTTTGTTTTTTACAGCTGGGGGTTAGGTCATGTGATATTTTATTGAGGCTTATTTTTTGGGAAATCAGGTGATGGTTTTATTGGTACCATTCTGGGGGGCATATGCCTTTTTCATCGCTTGATGTTGCACTTTCTGTGATGCAAGGTGACAAAAATGGCATTTTTTACACTTTATTTTTATTTTTATTATGGTGTTTATCAGACAGGGTGGATCATGTGATATATTTATAGAGCCGGTTGTTATGGACACAGGGATACCTAATATGTGTGTTTTTTCTTTTTTTTTTCTTTTTCTATTATAAAATCAGGGGAAAGGGGCATGTTTTCCTTTTTTTACTTAAAACTTTTTTTTTATTATTAACCCCTTAGCGCAGAACACCATACATGTACGTCAAGGGATGCATTGCCAGAATGCATTCCGCTGTACATGCACGATGCGCGCCCGATCACTGCAGGGGTCCGGCAGTCCCTGATAGCCGGGCCCCTGCTGTATCCGCCGACATCGCTGTTTACAGCGATGCCGGCGGATTAACCCCTTCTATGCTGCGGTCCGCGCTGACCGCAACATAGAAGTGGTTTGGGGCAGATGAGTAATCGCATCAAGTCCCCTTGCTGCTGTGGCGGGGATCCGATGCTTGACAAGACAGCCAGATGCCGTGCAGAGGCTGCCCAATGCCCTGGCATCAGAAACTGCCTTCTACAGGAGCCGAGAAGATCCAGCCTCAGGCCTGTCTCCTAGGCAACCTGTATGACTCAGTGTCATACACTAACAGGCAATGCATTACAATATAGATGTAAAAAAAAAGGTGTATATATTGGGTATCGCCGCATCCGTATTAACCTGCTCTATAAAAATATCACATGACCTAACCCTAGGGTGAAAAACATGATTTATTTTTTAACGGTGTAAAAAAGCAATTTTTTGTAAGCTTACATCACAAAAAGTTTAACCCCCTTAAGGACATAGGACGTACCGGTACGCCCTATTTCCCGAGTCCTTAAGGACCAAGGACGCACCGGTACGTCCTAACTTTAAAATCGGCATTCCGGCGCCCCAGGGGTTAATTTGAACAGGATGCCGGCTGAAATCATTCCGCCGGCATCCTGTCAAAACGCCAGGGGGGGTCATGTGACCCCCCGTGTTGGCGATCGCAGAAAACCGCAGGTCAATTTAGACCTGCAGTTTGCTGCGCTTTTTGCAGTTTCTGATCCCCGCGGTCCCTGACCGCGGGGATCAGAAACTTCAGAGTGCCTAAAATCAATATTGTGCACCCCCCTGCACCCCTGCACGATTTGATGGCGGCGGGTGGTGCAGGGGGGTGTCGCAGGCGGTGGGGGCGTTGCGGGAGGCGGGCGGTGCGGCAGGCGGGATCGCGATCCGCCGCCCGCCTCCCATTGCATAATCGTTGGCGTCTAGTGGGTATACCAGGGTGCCAGCACATTGCTGGCACCCTGGTATAAACGGCTGACATCGTTGATGCGATGTCAGCCGTTTAACCCTTTCCATACAGCGGTCCGTACGGACCGCTGTATGGAAAAGGTTAACAGCGCAGGGAGCTCCCTCCCTCTCCGATCGGGGGGCTGCTGTGCCTTTGCAGCCCCCCGATGGAGAGGGAGAGAGCCCCCATGCAGCCCCCCGAAGCCCCGTCCTCATCCGTCCCTGTCTGAGAAGTTGTGGCAGACGGGGAAGGTTCCCATGGCAACAGGACACCTGCTCAGGCGTCCTTGCTGTCCATGGTGCTGAACAGATCTATGCTGAAAGCATAGATCTGTTCAGTGTAAGTAAAATACAGTACAGAAACCTATATAGGTTCTGTACTGTATTTTACAGACATCAGACCCACTGGATCTTCAAGAACCAAGTGGGTCTGGGTAAAAAAAAAATATTTTTTAAAGTGAAAAAAGTTATAAAAAAAAAACATTTATCACTGAATAAAAATTAAAAAAATAAAATACACTACACATATTAGGTATCGCCGCGTCCATAACGACCTTATCTATAGAACGGTCATGTTACTTTCCCCGCACAGTGAACGCCATAAAAATAAAAAAATAAAAACTATGAGAAAATTGAAATTTTGCCCACCTTACTTTTTTTACACATTTTTACACTATTTTTTGCCATCTTACGTCACAAAAAGTGTAATAGCAAGCGATCAAAAAGTCATATGCACCCCAAAATAGTGACAATCAAACTGTCATCTCATCCCGCAAAAAATTAGACCCTACTCAAGATAATCGCCCAAAAACTGAAAAAACTATGGCTCTTAGACTATGGAGACACTAAACAATTTTTGGGCTTTAAAAATGAAGTTATTGTATAAAACTTACATAAATAAAAAAAATTGTATACATATTAGGTATCTCCGCGTCCGTGACAACCTGCTCTATAAAATTACCACATGATCTAACCTGTTAGATGAATGTTGTAAGCTATTTGATTGTTACCTTGCCGCACAAAAAGTGTAATATAGAGCAACCAAAAATCATATGTACCCTAAACTAGTACCTACAATACTGCCACCCTATTCCGTACTTTCTAAAATGGGGTCACTTTTTTGGAGTTTCTACTCTAGGGGGGCTTCAAATGGGACATGGTGTCAAAAAACCAGTCCAGCAAAATCTGCCTTCCAAAAACCGTATGGCATTCCTTTCCTTCTGCGCCCTGCCGTGTGCCCGTACAGCAGTTTACGACCACATATGGGGTGTTTCTGTAAACTACAGAATCAGGGCCATAAATAATGAGTTTTGTTTGGCTGTTAACCCTTGCTTTATAGCTGGAAAAAAAAGAAAAAATGGAAAATCTGCCAAAAAAGTGAAATTTTGAAATTGTATCTCTATTTTCCATTAAATCTTGTGCAACACCTAAAGGGTTAACAAAGTTTGTAAAATCAGTTTTGAATACCTTGAGGGGTGTAGTTTCTCAGATTGGGGTCACTTTTATGGAGTTTCTACTCTAGGGGTGCATCAGGGGGCTTCAAATGGGACATGGTGTCAAAGAAACTGTCCAGCAAAATCTGGCTTCCAAAAACCATACGGCGCACCTTTCACTCTACGCCCCGCTGTGTGGCCGTACAGTAGTTTACGGCCACATATGGGGTGTTTCTGTAAAAAGCAGAGTCAGGGCAATAAACATACAGTCTTGTTTGGTTGTTAACCCTTGCTTTGTTAGTGGAAAAAATGGGTTAAAATTGAAAATTAGGCAAAAAAATGAAATTCTCAAATTTCATCCCCATTTGCCAATAACTCTTGTGCAACACCTAAAGGGTTAACAAAGTTTGTAAAACCAGTTTTGAATACCTTGAGGGGTGTAGTTTCTTAGATGCGGTCACTTTTATGGAGTTTCTACTCTAGGGGTGCATCAGGGGGCTTCAAATGGGACATGGTGTCAAAAAAACTGTCCAGCAAAATCTGGCTTCCAAAAACCATACGGCGCACCTTTCACTCTACGCCCCGCTGTGTGGCCGTACAGTAGTTTACGGCCACATATGGGGTGTTTCTGTAAACAGCAGAGTCAGGGCAATCAAGATACAGTCTTGTTTGGCTGTTAACCCTTGCTTTGTTAGTGGAAAAAATGGGTTAAAATGGAAAATTAGGCAAAAAAATGAAATTCTCAAATTTCATCCCCATTTGTCAATAACTCTTGTGCAACACCTAAAGGGTTAACGGAGTTTGTAAAATCAGTTTTGAATACCTTGAGGGGTGTCGTTTATAGAATGGGGTCATTTTTGGGCGGTTTCTATTATGTAAGCCTCGCAAAGTGACTTCAGAGCTGTAGTGGTCCTTAAAAATTGGGTTTTTGTAAATTTCAGAAAAATTTCAAGATTTGCTTCTAAACTTCTAAGCCTTGTAACATCCCCAAAAAATAAAATATCATTCCCAAAATAATTCAAACATGAAGTAGACATATGGGGAATGTTAAGTCATCACTATTTTTTGGGGGTATTACTATGTATTACAGAAGTAGAGAAACTGAAACTTTGAAATTTGCTAATTTTTCCAAATTTTTGGTAAATTAGGTATTTTATTATGCAAAATTTTTTATTTTTTTGACTTTATTTTACCAGTGTCATGAAGTACAATATGTGACGAAAAAACAATCTCAGAATGGCCTGGATAAGTCAAGGTGTTTTAAAGTTATCAGCACTTAAAGTGACACTGGTCAGATTTGCAAAAAATGGCCTGGTCCTTAAGGTGAAAATGAGCCTGGTCCTTAAGGGGTTACTAGCAAGCGATCAAAAAGTCATACGCACCCCAATATACTGCCAATAAAACAGTCATCTCATGCTGCAAAAATCATACCCTACCCAAGATAATCGCCCAAAAACTGAAAGAACTATGGCTCTCAGACTATGGAGAAACTAAAAACATGATTTGTTTTGTTTCAAAAATGAAATCATTGTGTAAAACTTACATAAATAAAAAAAGTATATATTTTGGGTATCGCCGCGTCCGTAATAACCTGCTCTATAAAAATATCACATGACCTAACCCCTCAGGTGAATACTATAAAAAAAAAAAAAAGTGTAAAAAAAGCAATTTTTTGTCACCTTACATCACAAAAAGTGTAATAGCAAGCGATCAAAAAGTCATACACACCCCAAAATAGTGCTAATCAAACCATCATCTCATACCGCACAAATCGTACCCTACCCAAGACAATCGCCTAAAAACTGAAAAAAACTATGGCTCTCAGACTATGGAGACACTAAAACATGATTTTTTTTTGTTTTAAAAATGAAATCATTGTGTAAAACTTACATAATAAAAAAAAAGTATATATAGGGTATCGTCGGGTCCGTAATAACCTGATCTATAAAAATATCACACAACCTAACCCCTCAGGTGAATACCGTACACCTTTTTATAAAAAAACGGTGTAAAAAAAGCAATTTTTTGTCACCTTAGATCACAAAAAGTGTAATTGCAAGGGATCAGAAAGTCATACGCACCCCAAAATAGTGCCAATCAAATCGTCATCTCATCCCGAAAAAAATTTGCCCCTACACAAGACAGTCGCCCAAAAAATTAATAAAACTATGGCTTTCAGAATGTAGAGACACTAAAGAATCTTTATTTTTAATTTTATACTTTGCTATGTAAAACTGAAACAAACAACCAAAAAGTCATATTTGGTATTGTCGCGTCCGTGACAACCTGCTCTATAAAAATACCACATGATCTAACCTGTCAGATGAATGTTGTAAATAACAAAAATAAAAACGGTGCCAAAACAGCTATTTCTTGTTACCTTGCCTCATAAAAAGTGTAATATAGAGCAACCAAAAATCATATGTACCCTAAAATAGTACCAACAAAACTGCCACCCTATCCCGTAGTTTCTAAAATGGGGTCTCTTTTTTGGAGTTTCTACTCTAGGGGTGCATCAGGGAGGCTTCAAATGGGACATGGTGTCAAAAAAACTGTCCAGAAAAATCTGCCTTCCAAAAACCACACGGCGCACCTTTCCCTCTACGCCCTACCGTGTGCCCAGCAGTTTATGACCACATATGGGGTGTTTCTGCAAACTACAGAATCAGGGCAACAAATGTAGAGTTTTTTTGGGCTGTTAACCCTTGCTTTGTTACTGGAAAAAATGGATTAAATGAAAAATTTGGCAAAAAATTTAAATTCTAAAATTTCATCTCCATTTACCAATAACTCTTGCGGAACACCAAAAGGGTTAACAAAGTTTGTAAAACCAGTTTTGAATACCTTGAGGGGTGTAGTTTTTTAGATGAGGGTCACTTTTATGGAGTTTCTACTCTAGGGGTGCATCAGGGGGGTATCAAATGGGACATGGTGTAGATAAACCAGTCCAGCAAAATCTGCCTTCTAAAAACCACACGGCGCACCTTTCCCTCTTCGCCCTACCGTGTGCCCGTACAGTAGTTTACGGCCACATATGGGGTGTTTCTGCAAACTACAGAATCAGGGCAATAAATGTTGTTTGGCTGTTAACCCTTGTTTTGTTACTGGAAAAAATGGATTAAAATGGAAAATTTGCCAAAAAATTGAAATTCTCAAATTTCATCTCCATTTGCCAATAACCCTTGTACAACACCTAAAGGGTTAACAAAGTTCGTAAAACCAGTTTTGAATACCTTGAGGGGTGTAGTTTCTAGAATGGGGTCATTTATGGGTGGTTTCTATTACGTAAGCCTCAGAAAGTGACTTTAGACATGAACTGGTCCTTAAAAATTGGGTTTGCTTCTAAACTTCAAAGTCTTGTAACGTCCCCAAAAAATAAAATATCATTCCCAAAATGATCCAAACATAAAGTAGACATATGGCTGATGTCAAGTAATTATTATTTTTGGCGGTATTACTATATATTATAGAAGTAGAGAAATTGAAACGTGGAAATGTTCTAATTTTTCTGAATTTTTGGTAAATTTGGTATTTTTTTTATAAATAAAAATGTTATTTTTTACTCCATTTTACCAGTGTCATGAAGTACAATATGTGACGAAAAAACAATCTCAGAATGGCCTGGATAAGTAAAAGCGTTAAAGTTATTAACACATAAAGTGACACTGGTCAGATTTGCAAAAAATGGCCTGGTCCTTAAGGTGAAAATGAGCCCGGTCCTTAAGGGGTTAAAAACACTTTATTTTTAAACTTTTTTTAACTTTATTTCTGTTCCACTCTGGGACTTCAACTTTTGTAGGTCTTATCCCCTCTGCAATGCATTACAATACATCTGTAAGGCATTGGACAGACTCTGCAAGGCATCAGGCTGCCTTCTCACCTATCTGGTCCCCGCCACAGCCGCGCAGGGACCCGATGGGCTCCTTCACTGACCGCAAACCCCTTTATCCGCCGGCATCTGCTTTTACAGGTTTTCTTTACACAAGTGTTGATTGTCAGAAAAAAAGATGGCTCTTTGTGAACCAGCCTAAAACATTCTCTAACTGGGAGCAGCAGCAGTGCAGTGTGGATGCGCATAGGGTATGGAATTGATATAGGCATGTGGCCACAATAGTAGCACCAACAGAAGCAGCATAACATGGAACATACAAAGCTGTCTATGGGTAGTAGTAGTAATACTAGTAGTATTACTAGTAAAAACACAGACAGCGGCAATGTGCGTTCCGCATTTTGCGGCCCGCACATTGCCGGCACTAATAGAATATGGCTGTTTTTGTCCGCAGGACATGTTCTATTTTTTTGCGGAACGGAAGTGCGGACCCGGAAGTGCATCATGTTGAGGAGACTGAAATGGCTGCTACTACTTATTCTCGTGGGGGGTGATTCTGTGTGTGGGGGGGGGGGGGGGTGAAGAGGGGCCTCTCTTTCAGATACACTGAAAGGAAGGAGTTTGCTCACAGTAAGCTGTGGCAAGCTGTGTTATGTACACAGTGTTTCCTGGTAATAACATAATTTTCCTCCCTTTCTGCAAGAGAAAAACATTCAGCCATTTTGCCTTGATAGTGAGGGTCTAAAAGCATGGCTATCCATTAATGTTAGACTGCTTGATGTCAACGCTATGCCTGTCACTGTGTAAGCAAGCGAGTCCACAGGTCGCTATTCTGGCCAGTGTGCACAAGGAGCCAGGCCTTTCCACCTCTGCCCCCAGTGAGATAATTGGGTTTCGTGGCCAGTGTTACCATCATCATCATCCTCTTGCTCCTCCAAATCCTCTTCCTCCTCCAGTGGCAGAACCTCCTTTTCCTTGGGGGTTTCTCATTGTGGGTCTGTAGTACCCCAAAGGGGGCACTATCATTCTTACACCTAGCTACTGTCTTTAATGGCTAGCAAAGAATGTCTTTTGTGTATTTAATTCCAGGTCCTCTTATACTGTGGCTTAATAATATTGCTATGTAACTTGTATGTATTTCATGCACTGTGCCTGGTTGTACAGCAGGTGGCAGTGTATCTGGCAGAGAGAGAGAGAAAGATAATTAGATAGAATGGAACTTACCATTCCATTCACCTCCCCCCCCCCCCTCTTTTGGTAGAAGTGGGCTATTCATGCTTCCTACCAAAGCAGGGGTTGCATGAAGCTATAGTAAGTTGAGAATTGGAAGGAGACGAGACATGGCGCAGTGAGGGGAGCATTCCCCCCTCCTGCTGCAGGAGCCCTGAGAAAGCAGCTTGCAGAGCACCCCGGCTCCAGGCAGTTCATAGAATGAATATTATGAGGGGTTCAACAGCCAAAGGCACCCCACTCAAATGGTACCAGAACTTCTAGAAACTCCAGTAACCAGACTGAAGCCAGAGATTAGCACTGCAGAGAAAGAGAAAGCAAGGTATTCAAGTTTACCAGCCTATTTACCCTTAGCCTGCTGGAGCCAAGAGAAAGATCTACTTTTGTAAGGATGACATGTTCATTGCAAGTTTGTTTAAGTAAAAAAAGTTGAACTGGACTGTACTTTCTTCACCAATTACAACTCTTTTGTTGCTACGCAGTCTAACCCCAGGGAACAACAGTATCTAGTTAGGAGCATAGTGACACAAATTATTAAGACCACATCACCACTCTGCATTTCTAAACACTGGGACCTGATCGCCCCTGGGGGGGCGGCACATGGCAGGTCCCCAACAGATACATGGCTGACAGCAAGATGAGTTAGCTGTTCTTCTTCCTCCTCCTTCGTCGCCACTTGTTGCATGAGCGTCAGCGTGTTTTCAAATATACATATGAAAGGCAACTGCAGCATGAATGGCATGAGCTGCCAAAGCCCAACCTGGAAACAACACATGCTCCCTGCTGAGGTGTTGTGATGAGCAGCACAAGCAATATTCGTTTTCGCATAAGTTTCACAAATTTTTCGCAATAAAATCACTAATTCTAGAATTCATGATCTCCGGTCATTATTTTCGTGATTGCCCAAATCGGCACTAATGATGCGCATATTTTTGGTGCAATACATACAACTTTACATTTTATCAGGTCTGAGTAGATATTACTGATTGGTGGACTAAGTATTGTTGTGACATCAGAGCAATATGTCTGTAGCATGTATGTATGGACAGCAGAGAAACAGTAATCCCTATCACACTACCTAACACCCTGCACTGGAACCTATCAGCTACACTATATCACTGTCTAATCTACACTGACTATCTCCCACTAACTGTATTGACTGTGACTGTCAGTGTTGTCCGTACCTCCCTCACTTACGCAGATAAGAGACCGCCACATATTTGCGCCCCGTTACCTAGGGCGGGAGGTGCAAGCAGGTAGGGACAGAGGCGGGGTCAGGGGTGCACTTTCCCTTCCCCCCGTCTCATGACACAAATGAAACCATTAAATATTATTTTCAACGCATTATTATGGGAGATAAAAGCAGGCAAAATTTAAATTGTAAAATCAAAATTCAAATACCTATTTGCCATTTCATTTTTAACACGTGTGCATAATTCATGCCAGAATTAAAAATAAATAAATAAAATGAAATCCTTTAATTTTCAAATTAATTTTCAAACCCAGTGTGGGAAATATGTATATGTTCTGTTTCCGTTTAGTTTATGTCCACACGGTTATATTCTTTGCTGGTATTCTACACCATTTTTTACATTTTTACATTTCATAAGGTATTCTCCATTGTTGGTCAAGTTTTTTATACTGTCCACACAGAGGTTCTGTCAATAAGATGGCCTCTGATGGAGGGTCATGTGACGAGGCAAATTACTAAGTCTTCTTCATTCAAACACTCTGCAACTGCAATAAAACTATCAACATTACAAGTACAGATAGAAACGGTGGTGTATTTGATTGGAGAAGGCTGAGTGATGTGTCTGGAGTTATTTTTGGCTTGTCACATGACTTTTCAAACGGCACCGAAAATTAACAAAGTTTATATTAGTAAATTTCATATAGTCATCTTACAGTACCTACACATTGGTCAAAGCATTCCTCCTGTTCCTCCTCCTTGTAGTCCCAGAGAAGGCTTTCAGTAAAGTCATCTCAGTCTTTACTGCCCCTTCCTAGTGGGGCGCCTTTCTTTTTCCTAAGAAGTGGCAAGAAAACCCTACCATGCCCTATGGCAGATAGTCAAGAAATTCTCCCTGTTGACCACTGTTCCCTCTGCGCTCCATGTTGATGCTCCTCCCTTCACATGCCGAGACGGGAGCCGAGCTTCTCACTTTATGATGTTATGATGCCCTGAGCCCCATGCCGGTCTTCCTGCCTCAGGCCACCGTGGGAGCGGGTCTCCTGTTGTGGCGGACTTCATTGCACTCTTCTGGTTCGCTGGCAGTGGGTCATTCCACCGGCGTCTCCCTCTTTTCTTGCCGGTTTTGCTCTCCATGCTCAGAGTTCTTAAGTCTGTGCTAAGGCACGAGTGGAGGAACTTTCGTTCGGCCTGAATCGATTTGGGTTCGAAATGAACTTTTTCAAAAATTTGGCGAACCAGACCCGAACCGAATCTCGAGTGGTTCACTCATCTGTACCACGTATGTTAATTTTTTATTGTTTATTTTTGTGTCTAAAACGGGGAAAGGGGGTTATTGGAAAAAAACATCCACAGCACATTTTTTTTAATTAAATTTAAGCATGTATCATATAAGAAAACACGAATAACAAAATACATCCCTAACTACCTGAGACAGGAGGCCTTTGTGTTTGTTTGCCCAAGTTTGGACCAAGTGCACAGGTTTGACTTGAGACCAAACCCAGAGGGCAGAGACTCAGTAAGCCCTGTTCTTCACAGAGCCCCTAATGATGGGGATGAACTTAGCCGCACCTCCAGGATGGTCCTGATGCACTTTGCCACTTACTTCCAGGAACTGACGATACAAGCACCAGTGGCCCATACAAACATAAGGACTGGAATCGAGGTACACGAACTGGAACCACAACAGAACGGCAAAGGACACAGTTCAGACAGTAGTGTTGCGAGGGGGGTGCGGCGGGTGCGGGCCGCATCGGGTGACACCAGTCTGATGGGGTGAGTTGCTGGCGGCGCGACCCTGGTGAAAAGTTTGGTCAGTGGCGGCAGGGCACAGGGCGATGCCCGTTAAGCGATCCGACTGCTAGCACCAACCCCACCCCCATCGGCGAGCTGTCTGCTTAGCCCCCCCATGTCAGCGGTCTGTTTACTATGCAAACTACCCCTGTTACCGTTGGCAGGCTCAGTGAAGGACGTGAAGGAACATCAGCGGCGCCCGCCGCGGCGGAGCTAGATAGACGTCCCCTACGTGAGTCATCTGCACAGGTCAGAACATGATGACCACATGAAGAAGCGGTCACCAGAAGAAATTGAACAGCTTTTGGTGTCGGTCAACCAGCCAGCGAAAGTGGGGTGCACCTGACCTAGGTGAGCTGCTGCCAGCAGGGGGGAAAGGGGGTGCTGGGGCTTTAAGCTTAGGGGGATGTCCCCCAACAGTAGCACGGCCATAGCCCCCATATATGGCAAAAAAATTATTGCTTTGAGGGGGAGGCTTGGGGGGGGTGACACCATTTTCTACCGCATCGGGTGACACCAGCCCTAGCAACACCACTGAGTTCAGATAAGACAAATGGGAAGCAGAACACAAGCAAATGCCTGGAACCCATGCAGAACAATGCTTGGTCGTCACAGACAGAGCTGCCCAAACAGGCATACAAGAAGATGCCTGGACCCCAAGCGGGAGTTGGTCCATGGACGAACAGACAGAGCTGCACACAAAACATAGAACTGGATTACCACAAGACACAGAACCAGACAAAGTGACCTCAATGTCTCAATAGGTGACCACACAAACAGGGCAGATAGAAATATCCCAGGTCAGGTGGAGACAGACTCACCCCAAACCCACAGCTCACAGGTATATAAAGAGCAGGATAACGAGGCAATCTGACACCTAGCAAACACCCCGCCAAGACCATTAACTACACCAGAACTGAGACAATAGGGAGGAAGAGCACACATACACAAGGAGTAGTTCACACATAGGCTGCTGCAACTACACGTAGGTCCTTGCAACCAGCCACACAGAATCAACCGCAGCCAATACGCCAGAGAGCTACTAAAGCGAGTACGTATGGCAACCTGTGACACAGTGAACTACAGCGTAACACCTATCCACAAAATAGAAAATAACCATTAGATAGGTGGGGGTCCTACCACTGGGACCCCCATCGAACATGAGAATGGGGGCCCCGTACTGCACCCCCTGAAATGAATGGATCGACCGGTTGCTCATGCATGCTGCCACTCCATTCATTTCTATAGGGGTTCTATAGATAACCAAGCGCTGTACTTGGCTATCTCAGAACTCCAATTCAAATGAATGGAGCGGCCACACGCATGTGCGACCAGCTGCTCTATTCATTTCAGGAGGTGCAGCGGGTACGGGGCCCCCATTCTTATGATCGGTGGGGGTCCCTGCGGTTCGACCCCTACCTATCTAAGTTATCCCCTATTCACAGGAATACCCCTTTACGCTACAAGTGTTCAAGACTACCACCCCTCTTGAGTTTATTTATATATACTCATTCATACACATACAGTATATAGAGTTAGAAAACTCAACAAGGAGTCTGAATGGGAGGCACAGGCTCATTGACTGAGAAATACATTAACCAGCATGCATTCTTTGTGTGGTGTTCTATACATCATGCAAGGTCACTTTGGCTATATGTTTTATAGAATAATCATGAAGAAACTGTCCCAGTTTTGAGATACAGTATAAGCCCAGGGAAACACTAGCATACAAAGTAAATGACTAAGGTTAGTGACTCATTGTACACATTTTTAAGAAAGTAAAACATACAGAGACCCTTCAAAGATGTTACCCCATGAAAAATATTACTATGAAATAAATAGAAGATCTCAAATGATGTATTAATGCAATGTACATGCAATAAAAACAGTGTTGATTTTTTTTACATAGATTACATTTGCCCCTTGCTATTTGTGCTGTGGCTGAAATTCTGGTCGACCTTCTACCGTATTCATGGTGGACTACTATGCTCAGTAGCTTCCCTGCTCCCTTCTTCGCCCCTCAGTGCTGCCATAGTGATATTTTAGTTAAGCATTTGAAATGGTGCACACATCTTTCATCCATTGCTTCCTACTTCTAAATTGATAGAAGTATATAGCTATATACCTCTCTCTAGACAGTGAAGAATCTAATAGTGGGGGCATTACAAAGCATAGTGCTATTTATTAGTGGAATTGCTAAGGCTGTGTTTGAGGGACTTCTTTCTATGCAGAGGTTAACAAGAGCTGACTACAATGCACTCCTTGAGATGCAGGTGCTTGGATGTCACATGTAACAAGCTGCTGTCCACCTACAGAAACTGGTGAGACAAGAGCCGCCATGGGGTAAGTAAAGAAACCATTAATGGTAATAATTGCACTGGGCAACGGTGTTTTAAATTTTGTGCACTAACTTTATTTTTTTATTCTTGGAATAACTCCTTTAAGAAATGGAAATTCACTACTGAAATAAGATGCATTTAATCGTCCCAGGATCGAATAATTGATTTAATTTTCCTAGAAATTTAAGTTGCCAGTACTAGGTAACCAAAGATCACTATTGGGTAATTAGGAATAATTGGATCATGGAGTGCTCTGTTTTAACAAAGATGACTACTGGGTAATCAGATTTAGTCATGGTGGCAAAAGTCATTGGTAGACTGAGAGCAATCTCAGCCATGCAAATCACTTGATTTCTTTCAGATTCTACATTTACATTTTAAGTAGTTCTATGGCTCATTAGACAATGTCCTAATGTCCAAATAGTCAGTCCTTCTCAGTCAACTGGTAGGACTTAATCATCACCTCCAAGAGGGGAATCTGGATGCATAGGGTGGGAGACCACAAATAACTAGAAATATGGAAGTTTTTTTTTTACCAATGCACTGGAGGGCCATCATGTACAATGCTCATGGAGCAACATGACTGCAAACAATGCTACAACATCAGTATGATATACAGTACAACACAAACCTCTAGACCTCTAGTGCAGAGTTTAGACATTTGACCAGTTGATCCTCAAAACGGATAATGAGAGACTAGACAAGATACATACTTTGTCACCTTCCTTTGGACTAAAACACTGTAGAGATTCATCATTGACCATGCCAAACTGTATGTTAAAAGCACATGAGCAAAGTGTAGATGGTGGAATGCTTGGCTGGTGGTTTTGTGCCATGATGGGAACACCCTGCACCCTTGCTTGACCTTGACTAAAACGTACACATTCTCACATTCTATAACTTATATCCCTTTCCTTTGTGTGTCACATACCCCATATATATGTCATTCCAAAAACAGCCTCATCTCATGCCAATATACCACACCAGATATGTGACTTCCTTTCCAGTAAATCTTTATGGCTGTACAACAAACAATTTAGATGAAGACAAGAATGGATTTATAGTGGGGATCCTAACTCAAAATATGGTTGAAGATTATGTTATTTTATTTCAACAAAGGTGAGTTACTCTGCCCTAAAAGTTAAATATTGTGGGCCAATTTATATTTACAGCTTAAACTGCTTTTGTTGAGTTATAATGGTAAAACTGACCATTTTTACTTTAGAATTATATCACACCTTAAGTGTGTTAAGTGTGTTAATAGCAGGTACAATTCAGTAGGTACATGATCATAAAAAGATTTATATCATTTGCTCCATCCCCTATATAACAGGTACGATCAACACCAATGCAAAGCAGTCTGCAGAGACCTTCACATTCTAACGTATCAAGTAAGCAGATCAAGAGAAGATGGTTATTAGCAAAGATACGGATGATGTGTGTATTATTCTATTTAATAAGCAGAATCTTTTGTATTTTTTAGAAAACAAACTAGACTCCTGAACAATGGGTCCTACTCTGCTGACCTTGGTGTTGCTTCTCTGCATAAGTTCAACTTTTTCATTAGGCATTCATGGTGGTAAGATGTTTTTCTTCTTGTGTATTACAATTTGGCATTTCAAAATGCCTATCAATACTGCTGTGATTTTTTTTTTAACTACTAGATTTTATGTTGTATGTACTTCCCCCATTGAGATCAATGGAGAAAATACAGTTTTGTACAAGGGTTCTTTGTGTTCACCAGGAAAAAATAGTTTTGAGGGTCTGAATTTATGGAGAATGTGCAGGTCCACCTTTGCATAGTAAGTTTTGCTCTTAGCATTGTATCCACAGGGCATATGATCAATAAGAGTTTTAGGTTGTTTGTGGATCAACTACACTAAAGTGGTTGACTCCAGTAGACTTTTGGTACCCTGTTCTATTAGGGACCCACTATGGTGACAGACCCATGACCCACTGAAAGATCCACTGATATTCTGGTATGCCCCTATGATTGGGTATGACTGTCAATCACACCCATCCTCCAAGGGTGATGAGCTTCTGTGCCATGTATGATCCCCATCATGTGCATGTATGTTGGAATGTGTGAAAGGGACCTTTATCATGAAGTATATGATGATGTGGGATGGGTAAAAACTGGTACAGAGCAATTTTTAGGTGAGAGGGCACTGCCCAGGTGGGGGCCACCAATCCTTGTCCATTTCCACACTATCATATACATTACTGTTAACTAAAACTGCAAATTATGGATTGGGAAAAAATGTATTGGGCATGCAGATTTCTATATGTCTCATTCTTTGTTCCCTGATTGAAAAGGTGTCAGGGAATGAACAGCAAAATCTACTGTATGCATGGAACATGCATATTTATGGGAGACTTAGGTGAGGTACTGTACTGGCTCATGTTGGTGTTCGCTCACCGTATGGCCAGCTATATACCATTACATAGTACTCAGTGTCTTCCATTATAGCCTATGGAAGGTAAGAAAATAATTAAAGGGATTGTCCATTAATTATATATTTTGTTAAATTCCTGCCACCCAAATACTACTTTCTCCCTGCCACCGTTTCAGCTCTGTGACTCCTAGGCTCTGTTCACTGCACTTCCGATCCCCAAATGTGAAATTCCTGCGTGGACTGGGTCACAAGTGCCACTGCAGCCAATGACTGATCCCAATCGGTCCAGTCATTGGCGCATGCAGTGTTGGACTGGGGTTCCTTGGCCCACCAGAAGAAATTATTTAGGGGCCCAACTGCTATATCATGAATAAAGTCTAATAGGTTTTGATTAAATAAATAAACCCTAATGGTAAGTGATTGGCTCCAAAGGCAGCTCTGAATGTTTCTTCTTCTCCTGGACCTTTGGGGTCCACTATAATATGAGAGCTTGGGCCCACTGGTACTCTGGTGGGCCAGTACGACGCTGGGCGCATGTGACCCTGTCCATTCAGAAAGGTTAGTTATAGGCATTAGAGATTGTAACAAATACAAAATAACAGTGGCTTCACCTACCACCTCCTATAGAAAAGGTGCACACTCCTCGATACACCCGTTATCGATTTGTACAAAAAATGTATATATTATGTAGATTGGAGGGCACTCAACTGAATCTGAAGGCATACAGAACACTCCAAATTGCCATATATCAATAGAGCAGCATTTATGAAACTAAAAATACAGTAATATACAGATACAAATTCCTCACTAGCGTCAATCCGGATCTCCTACATAATATATACACATTGTGTCATTGTAGTATCCTGAATTCAAGAGCGAACATCCAGCTCCTTATAGTAATGATGGTCCGCTATTATTGGCTGAATAAGCCCGAAAAAGTACTGAATGTTGGCTCACAAATTCACCACCACAACCCACATCAATATAGCTGATTCAAAAATAAAATAAAAACATATAAGTTTATGATCATAAGATTAAACAGGACGATTTCCTATTTAGTTTCGATAAATATAACGTATAAAAATTGAATATAAATTCCACCTTCAAAAGGCAAACAAAAAGCAGTTCGGATAATAACAATTCAAGAATGTTCCGCTATTTGCTCAATTAAGATGTTGCAAAGTTCATATGTCACCAATTACTGATGTGTTTGTTACAGACTGATGATATAGTTCACTTAAGCACTTTGAACTTATCGGCAGCAACGTTGTAATCCTTTTTGCGGATGGTTAGTCATATAATTCAACACAAAGCTATAATAAATAATCTTTTCCAACAGGCCCAGTATAGCTGAACACAAGATGTAGCAGATTCAGTATAGCTGAATACAAGATTGATGTGGCAGATTCCGTATAGATGAGTACAAAGTTGGTATAATAAACTCAGTATAGCTGAGTACAAAGTTGATGTGGCAAGCTTAATACAGCTGAGTATAAAGTTACTACAGTGGGCTCAGTATAGCTGAGTACAAAATAGGATTCGAAATTGTGACAGTTCAGAACACATATAGCAGCGCTTAAATATAATGGTATGTACGTTACCACTCCTTGGAAGCCTGCTATGTTACAGGAGTCTCAGCTTCCTGGCGGTTGGGCACAGTCCGCGTGCCGATACAGCGTCCCACGTGATCGGGAGCTGATTCTTGATTGGTCGCGGGGCGTCCCGAGTGATTCCTGGTACGAAGTGTACAGCTTGAGTAGGAGCGGTATCTGTAGTTTGTTATGCACGGTCCAGATAGGTCATCATCCAATAAAAGGGATATAGATCTATACTTTGATCTTTGGATCATCAGAATCTTATGCTGCCATTTATAAAAACCAAACGTGTTTCCGAGCTTCTGGCTCCTTCCTCAGTGGTAAGCAGCTTGTTTTTTCTTAGTCCTTTTTAAAGGAAAATGTGTTAATTGGGGGTGGAAATGCAACAAAGGTGGTCACAAATGGAAAACCCAAACTGGATTATTACCATAAACTACTTTGAACACATATAATATGGTATCTTTCTATAGACGTCAATGTGCATCAATATATTAATATGTATGCATCAAAATTATTCCAAAAATAAAATAAAGTCGGAAAAAATCAGAAGGCAGAAAAAAACGCATCGCCGTTTTTAAAGCGATTTTGATGCGCTTTTAATAAATCTCGCTGTTTTAACTTCCAAAATTCATTCCTGTATACTGCTATGTATGTTATATATAGTGTCTTTTATTATTATTTTCTACTTTTTTCTTTCTTTTTTGTTCTTTTTCTTTTTCCAGAAATGGAACTTGGAGACCACAAGTTAGATGAAGAAATCTACTTCATGTAACTTGTGGTCTCCAAGTTCCATTTCTGGAAAAAGAAAAAGAACAAAAAGAGAAATAAAAAATAAAAAAGTAGAAAATAATAATAAATACACTATATATAACATAGTGGGCTTCCAAGGAGTGGTAACGTACATACCATTATATTCAAGTGCTGCTATATGTGTTCTGAACTGTCACAATTGCGAATCCTATTTTGTACTCAGCTATACTGAGCCCACTGTAGTAACTTTATACTCAGATGTATTAAGCTTGCCACAAGCTTGTTTATTATTCCAACTTTCTGCTCATCTATACGGAATCTGCCACATCAATCTTGTATTCAGCTATACTGAATCTGCTACATCTTGTATTCAGCTACACCGTGCCCATCATATTCATTTTGTATTCAGCTGTACTGGTCCTGTTGGAAAAAGATTATTCATCTATTATAGCTTTGTTGTTGACTAACCATCCGCAAAAAGGACTACAACGTTGCTGCCGATAAGTTTAAAGTGCTTAAGTGAACTATATCATCAGTCTGTAACAAGCACATCAGCAATTGGTGACATATGAACTTTTAGTTTAAAAAATGCTGCTCTATTGATATCATTTGGAGTGTTCTGTATGCCTTCAGATAGTTGTGTGCCCTCCAATCTACTTTATATAGGGATTAGAGATTCACAGATTCACTGAGGCAGCACTGAGCGCAGTGAGCGCAGGGCAGGAGCCCCATAGCTCATCGTTCCTCTGTCTGTGCCCACTGCGCTAAAGCCTGACATAACCTATCAATTCTAGGCTTTAGGAGGACAGCACTGGTATAGGCAGGACCAGTGACTGTACAGCACTGTGCGGCCTCATTGAATCCATACTCTCATACACAGCAGGTTTCAGGCAGGTTTTACACAGTTTCTAAAGCGCAATAAGCATCTGAACTTCAGGTGCCAATTTCGCTAAGAAAAAAAATATATAAGTAAAGCATATTACTAAAATTTACTTAGTTGCATTTAGAGTCGGTTTCAATAACTTATTTTGTAAGTTTAGGTCCACATTAAGACTTGATACAAGAGAAGAACTCAAAGGCATATGCATTGCTCTGAAAATTACTGTTAAATATATAACACCATCCACAAGTATAATATGCATACTACAGTATTTCATGTCCACATAGACGTCCAGTATGTCAAATGAATCTTATCTGAAATAATGATGTGAAATCTTTTTCAACAGTGCATATCACGGATATCCAGAATTCTTTAGTGAAGTCAATATGTGATGATACAGGTATGGTAAGCATTTGTTAGAGATCATATGATGTGCACATGATACCTACAGAATAGGGATAGTATTTACACTTGTATCCTGGCTCTGTATCAGTTCTGGAGCTGTAATATGGTTTCCCCCATAGCAGCCAATGGAGCCTGAAATATTGCATTGGTGCTGACTTATCTGCATATGAAACTCCTTATGGGTATCATTTTCCCCTTTAAACTTATAGTAAGGACTGGAGGACTGTTTCTAAAGCAAGAAATACTTGTATGAAGAGCTCATTCAGAAGCACAACAAACTATTGAACACTATATAAAAGTATATGGTTAATCTATGGCATCGATTCAGCATCTCTGCAGTGACCATTGGTACCAATCTATGTAAAGTCTAATAACGGTTCACGCAGCTCTCTCCTTTAGTTAACTCAGGCTTGCTGGGTGCCAAAACCCAAGTGGTTACTTTCAGTCCACCATATGATGCAGTTGATCATCTTAAAGAGTAGGGTCTACCGTATTACTTATCTTTCTGACCGCCACAGACACCCCCATCATGCCAATACTATGATAAGTATTCATTAACTCTTATCTATTGTTGATGGATTTCATGCACTTTATATTATTACATGCTGATAGATGTGGGGGTTCATACATGAATTTGTGGTGATTCAGATGGGCATGCGCCGATACACGGCTTACATGGCCCGGATCTGTTGTATACAACGATTTTAAACTTTTTTATGCTGTGTCTGTTACCTTAATAAATTTGTAAATTTTGTAGATGTGCGGCTCCCGTTTCGGTATTCTTTTTCTCTCTTGCTAGATTGTGGTTTATATACCGAGGGTCGGCACTCTTCCTTCTGATTTTTGGATGTGCCCCTATCTTTTTGATTGCAAGATCCAGAGAGCCCCCGTAGGCTGATCTTTGCTAGAACAGACTGCCGACAGTGTGAAACAGGCCTAAAATTTTTTATTTTTCTCTTTCAGATGGATTCTGTTCAGAGTTGGTGTGTGCAAACAATGAAATGAGGGTGACACTCAGCGTAGACGCATTAAAGGCTAAGGGGATTGATATTTTAAGCATTCATCTTCGAGACAGAAGGTGCACTGGATTCAGTTATGACAGTACAAATGTCTATGTTACATGGCCTCTTGGTGAATTTATCTGTGGAACTTCTCTTACCGTAAGTATATTACATCGGTGCAACTGGGGAAGAAAAAACAGTGGGACTATATAATAAATACAAACAGGCAATGGCCATCTTGCATGTTCCAATGCTCCTTAGAGCTTACATACAGTAAGGAATGTTAGATCTTAATGTCATCAATCACAAGATATTTATGAATCCCTTTGTATCTACCATTACTTCTGCACCTCTTGTAGAAGGAAATTGACTACTCTAACTAAAAGAGGTTGACCAGTTTCTGGCTGCTGTTGACCAATGTGTATGTAAAATGACTATATGGCAATTACTAATATAGCTTTAATTGATATCTCGTGCCATTTGCTTATTTTTATAAGCCATGCTCCCTTGTTGGACAAGTTTCTGTGCTGTCCACTTAGAGGTCCTGTCAATAAGATGGAGGGTCATGTGCCAGACGCATCACTTGGTCACCTCCACTCTGACACACTGCAACTGCATTTAACTGCCAACAGGTGCCATGGATTTCAATGGAGGAGGCTTTGCCTGGACACATGACCCTCCTTGAATGGCCATTTTATGGACAGGACCTCTGTGTGGATAGCTCAAAGGACTATTACAATAAGCGAGCATACCTTATGAAATATAGAAATTGGTGCAGAATATCAACAACATCTATATTACAATTGAAATAAAACAACTGAAATAAAAGAGGAAAAGAAGAAAAAACTGTTTAGATAAGTAAAAATGTAAAGGAAACAATAAACGACAAAAAGAAAACAGGACGACAATGAGGAAGCTCTAAAAAGCTGTAAGGAAAAAATAAATTATGGAAAGAAATAAACTGATAAAATCAACAAAGCTGGACATAGAGAGGCTCATTGCCAAAGAAAGTAAACCCTACAATTATATAATTAGTAAACAGGTTAAATTGAAAGTGTTGACCCTTTAAAAAGTAGTGAGGGATTGATTGTAGACGGTGATGAGGAGAAAGTGAAAACAGATTTATTAAAGGGAATGTGTCGCTATAATCTGGGTCCATTATCTGCAGTAATACATGAGTAGTACTGCGGAGAAGGAGTCCAGATTGCCACTTTTTATTTTCCTATTGCCTCCTATTTCTCCTGCGCAGAAATGCACAATCTGGACTCCTAACCTATGTGTAGTCCCGACACTGCATTTCAGCACAGCTCTGGGCGCTGACAGTGGGGAACAGGGGGGCAGTGGGAAAATAAAAATAGTGATCTACACTCCTACTACTACCTACTCGTGTTACTGCAGATAATAGTCCAGGATCCTGGTGACAGATTCCCTTTAGGCATTTTTTTCACCCCATTCCCAGAGTTAAATGACGTCAGGTGAAATTCAGAGTGACAAAATAAACTAGTCCCCATTAACTTTGGCTATACTTTAATAATAATAATAAAATGTATATAGCGCCAACATATTCCGCAGCTTTTTACAGTTCAGGGGTTCATGTACAAGCAGTCGTAAATAACATAGCACCAGACAAGTCAATAATTGCAACAAGAGGAAAGAGGACCCTGCTCACAAGAGCTTACTATCTATGAGGAGATAGGGGGTGATACAAAAGGTAGGAGTGCTTGTTTTGTACAATGGTCCAGCCATCTTGGGAGAATGGGGGAAGAGATATAAAGCTTCATTAGCCGGTCAGCAGCCAATATATGTAGTGCTTCTGGGTGCATGGGTGAGATGGAGAGTTTGGTGGAGAATCAGGTTCAGGAAATGCTAAATGGGCTATATAGAGAGGAGTTAGATCAGGGGATGTGATAGGCTTCTCTAAAAAGATGTGTTTTTAGGGAGCACCTAAAACTGTGTATGTTGTGACTTAGACAAATTTTTGGTGGTAGGCCATTCAAGAGAACAGGTGCAGCTCAGGTGAGGTCTTGGAGCTGGGAGTGAGAGGTTCGGATTATGGTGGAAGTCATTGGCTGAACGGAGAGCACGGGTAGGGTGGTAGACAGAGATAAAGTAAGAGATGTAAGGGGGTGCAGCACTGTGGAGAGCTTGGTGGGTGAAGACAAGTAGTTTAAATTGGATTCTATAGTGTACAGGTAATCAGTGCAATGACTGGCACAGGGCTGAGGCATCGGAGTAGCAGTTGGAAAGATAGGTGACCCTGGCTGCTGCGTTAAGAATAGATTGAAGAGGGGAGAGTCTGGTGAGAGGGAGGCCAATTAATTAATGAGTTACAGTAATCGAGGCAGGAATGGATCAGGGCAACAATGAGAGTTTTTGTTGTTTCCTTAGTGAGAAAGGAGGGATTCTAGAGATATTCTAGAGTACTTTTGGCTCAAATCAGTAATAAATTTGTCTAAGCTGATCTGTACCAAAATGATAGAGCAACAGAAGGACATAGTAGAGCTTGGATGGTTTGAAAAACGGGTAACTAAAATAATGAATGGGTGGACTACAGCACCCAGAAAGATTATGAAAATTTGGATTATTTAGAAACAAGACACCTAAGGGGATATCTAATAACTATGAATAAATATGTAAAAGGTCATATATGGATCTCTCCCATGTATTGAACATAGACTGTAATTATAATACTTAGACATCCTCTAGATCTAGAGAAAATGAGTTTTCTACATCAATATAAAAAGGGATTTTTTAAATGTAAGAGCAGGAGCCATGAAACTCTACACGGAGAAGTTGTTATGGTGGACTCAACAGAAGATCTCAGAAGGATATATTTACTAGATTTGGATTCCTGATTTTTTCCCCCAAAAAATTAGAAATATTGTCTTCTATCTCATGTTTTTTTTTGGTCTTTCACTGAATCAAACCTTAGAGTAAAATACACTGAACTGGATCGATGGAGGTCATGTATTAAACAGAAATACGCCTATATTAGACATATTTTTGGAGCAGATTGTGGTGCAAAAGTTCATTGCGCCGCAATGTGCAATTTTTACCTGCTCACGCAGGTGTAAAAAGCAGGCACCCATCTCATTTACCATTTTCTATGCCTGTTTTAGGCATAGAAAATGGTCTAAATGTAAGTCAGGTAGTAAGCCGTCTTACATTTAGAAGCGGTGGTTGCGGTGGTAGAGCCAACTTCCTCTACATAACTTTGGCCAGTGCAGGGCCTTATTAAGACTGGTGTCTAAAACGCCGGTCTTCATCAACAACTGAGAATAATATGACAGTTAATTTACTGTATCATGAATCTTCTGATGAAATATGATATATTTTTTAGGCCACCAACATATATGGAACATATGAAAATCAGATATTCTTGCCACCAACTGGAATTATCTACAGGGAGATTTATGTCATCAATGTCGCCTGTTCCTATCAGCTTAACTACAATGTGTCTCTTCCAGAGGATTTGCTTCCTGATGTGAGGTATAAATGTTGCTCAATAGTTTATTGCTAAGCTGCTTCTGTAGGATGAGAGTGATCAGGTTGTCATGTAGCCTACAAATCTCTAGTCTTTGTCTTTAGTTGACTGCTATTTTATTACATATGGTTAGGATTCTCAGGGTACAATTTAATCTTATGAAGAGTTACTAGTAGGTGTAAAGAGTCTTACAGGACAGAAAACACTCCTCTGGGTTTCTGGGGAAAGATATACAAATCAGGTTTCTTTCCAAAAGGAAGAGAAAGCTGAACCTCTGATGGCACCAGGTGTAAGATAGCTATCCTATAAGTCAATGCTTGACCTTCCAAACAGACCTTGCAGCATAACTTGGATAATAGGTAAGCCAGCACATCACGTGCAAACAGCTGTTTCAGGGCAATTGCCCCTCATCAGAGCAGAAAGAACTAGCTTAACTGAGTGAGAGGCCTTGGTCAGGATTTAGGGGAGACTATATTTCCTTATGGAGAGCTTTTTACTTATGGTTATGCATGGAGAGGGTATAGAATAGACTTCTGAGGACAATAAAGAGCAAATGGAGCATGGCTTTGTAAAGAGTATGCTCCGTAAAAAAAAAAATCTCAGAGCATAGAAAAAAAGCAAATGTAATAAAATAGAAATATATGCATGCAACTCATCTCTTACAGGAAACACCGTTCCATTTCTGATGCTCCGGAGGTCCTAGTCTTTGCTCAAATTTTGGGAGAAATTGTTTCAGTGATCCTCCTGTGACCTACACAAGTCTGTGATCTACAACATCGTTGTAGTACAGGCTGAAAAAGATATATGTTTAGTTACCAGAGACCAATGACTTAAACATTTTATATTTCTTTCTTATAGCACTACATACATAAAGATTGAAAATGTGGGACAATTCAAGGTGAAGATGGCTGCCTACACAGACATTAGCTACACAACCCCATACACCGGCCCTGTAATTAGCCTCTCAACTAAATCTAATTTGTATGTGGGAGTCCACATCGAAGACCAGATCTCAGGGTACAGTCTTCTGATGATAAATTGCTTCAGCACCCCAACCAACAATTTCAATGACCGTCTACAATATCCCATCATTATAAACAGGTGAGCTCATAATCAGAATACATACATAAGTCTTGAATTGTCTTAGATGGAGTTTGCTGTACGTATTAGTACTATCAAGTGTATAACTGAGTGTATAATTTTTGGAATCATATTTAATGATATGAGGATGAAGTAGGCACTATAATAGCGTCGTGTATTCCATTGCTTTAAAGTCAAGAGTGCACCACTTTTGAGCAACATTTCCAACTATATTAGGTACAGGATGGTTCCACATTTATAGCAGGGCTACAAGAAAAATCCAGATTCTCTACAACAGCAGTCTTTTTGTCTTCTGAAAATGCGTAATAATGAGGACCTGTCACTTCTCCAGACATGTCTATTTTAGTAACTATTGCATTCCCCGTGTATAATCTATTCGGGAACATCCATTCTTATGACTCGAGGTTGTGCTATTCCTTTGTTCTTCATACTATAAGTTTAGAAATGTCAACTATCCAAAATGAAAGCTCAGCTGGCTCTAACCAGTCAGGGCAGTGACCCTTCACCTGGATATTGTCAGAATCTGCAGGGACACCCCCCAACTTGTGACACCCACCTGGACCTTTAGAAGAATAGATGCTCTGGAATTGTTATTACATGGTGAATGCAATTAGTTACTTAAACATCTCCTGAGAGATTACTAGTCATTTTTAAAGTGACAGTGGAATGTGGCATTTCTAATACTGGTGCCTTTGTATGTGGCAGGAGAATGTCTCAAGCACTGGGGCTTGGGTTTGAATTTTAGAAGACCCACCCTAATACTAGATTTTGAGCTTCTCTATGTATCTCACCAGTATTCAGTACTCTATTTCTTTATTCTGAGCACTCGCCTTTATTTTTCCATGCTCTTAAAATCATGTTGCAACTAGATGCAGACACATGTGGCATTGTTTTTGGAAGAAAGTAACCATGTTTTTCTTAAACAAGCCCTTTGAAATTTTTTCCTTTCACAAAACGCCTTTTTGCTGGATCTGGCAGGGTTCAGCAAAAATGCTTCCGTTACTGATAATACAAAGGATCCGGTTGTATTATCTTTAACATACCCAAGACCGATCGGTCATGAACTCCATTGAAAGTCCATGGGGGACGGATCAGTTTTTTTATTATGTCAGATTGCGTCAGAGAAAACTGATCCGTCCATATTGAGGTGCATTGTGGATCATGCCAGATACGTTTCGCTTTGCATCCCATGACGGAAAGCAAACCGCAGCATACTGCGATTTGCTCTCTGGTATGAGAACGCAATCAAACGGAACGGAATGCATTTTAGAGCATTCAGTTCTGTTCAGTTATGTTTTTGTCCCCATTGACAATGAACGGGGACAAAATGGAAGCGTTTTTTTTCAGTATTGAGACCCTATGACGGATATCAGTACCGGAAAATATTAACGCTAGCGTTAAAGTAGCCTTAGGGCTGTTTCACACGAGCGAGTCCATTGCGGGAATCACACTCCGTGTGTGAGTATGATCCTTCGCTCTCGACTTGCAGGAGAGCACGGCATTATCATGATTTATAATGCTATGTGTGGAAAAAAAGGCCAAGCAGAGACACATAGCATTATAAATCATGATAATGCCGTGCGCTCCTGCAAGTCCAGAGCAGAGGATCACACTCGCACACGGAGCGTGATTCCCGCAATGGACTCGCTCGTGTGAAACAGCCCTTAGTGTGCACCAAATGGTCTTTTACAGATTTGTACGGCTAAGTTTCCATCAAGAAACTATATTTGTCAGGGCAGTATATGCCAACCGTCCAGTAAATAGGTGCAAGAAAGTGGTCGACTTGAAAAATCTATTGACAGAAATGGCAGCAAGCACTTTATATAGAGGATCTCAACATCTTTAATATTACCTTTCAGTTGCCCCAACCCGCAAGACACTACTATTAACATTCTAGAAAATGGTGTTTCCACTAAAGGGAAGTTCTACATTCAGATGTTCAAGTTTGTTGGTGACTACACCAATGTTTACGTTCACTGTCAAGTCCACCTCTGTACCAAGACATGTGCTCCTGTAAGTATTGCGTTACAGTTGTTAACACACTGGTCTCCTCTAAAATTGACCCCCATGTATGTAGATTGCAATACTTGAAAGAAAAAAAAGAAAAGAAAAAATTTACTAGGTTATGACCTTGGTAATTGTGACCAGTCTTTCATCAATGTCAATACTTTTATTATATATTCAAATTTCTGTCTACCTATCTGATTAGACTAAAACTAGCTCTCTGGCTTAGGTCATCTAAACATACATGATCGGCTTGTTTTAATGTTTTAATATATGCAAATAATCCCCTAGGAGCAATGGGGACGTTGACCTAGAGGCTCAGCACTTGAGGAAACTCAAGTTCGATCCAATCATTTATGGACATTGGACTTGATGATTTGACTGAACAAATTGTTAAACACAAGATAGTTTAACTCGATTCATTCTTAAATAATGGCTAAAGATTCACACATTAATTCTCTCTTTTCTACCATGAAGTTTATGCACCTTTTCTTAGGGGTAGGGTCGGTGAGGAGTACATAAAACACACATCCTTATATCTGATTATTTTCTCTTGCAGACATGTTCTAGCAGCAACAGGAGAGCAACTGATAGTGTTCCTGAAGGCCAAGGAATTTTAACCATCGGACCTATAAGCGTTGCAGGTATGATATTATGTATTATACTATTTATATTGAATGAAACTTTTGGAAACAGTCTATATACCCATGTAAAATAGTAAATAGGCGGAAAGTTGAAACATATTTGAAGAGCCAAAAAAGACAATAAAGATGGCGCTAATGATAAGTAACAAGTCCTTGCACTGGACAGATACATAGAAGCAAACATTTGCTAAAAGTAGCAACCTTTTCCAGGTTCATACATATTAAATGTAGCAAGTCTCATTTAGGGCAGTGTTTCCCAACCAGTGTCCCTTGAACTATCATCAAGGTTTCCCCAGAACATAACAACAACAAGACCTGTCACTTTTCCAGTACGGAAGGCAAACTAATCTTGGCACAACACCCAACATGGCACTGGACACAAATTAAACAAAGCTTTACCTACCGGTTTTATAACGTGAATTCAACGATTTGAGAATAAATAAGCTTATGCAGACTAAGTGGTAAAATATAAGGTAAAACAGACAAATTATAAACCTTACAGAATAAATAATCAATCACATAGCCTGCACATACTATATAGGGGGAACTCTGGTCGCCATGTTGTAGCATATGGCCGACACCCCATGGTGATACAGGAGATAGGGATTTTGTTTCAAATTAACATCCTACCTGGATGATGTTCCTCAATGGAGTGCCAATTAACTGTCTGTGTTCGGCAGGTTTATACCCTTTCAGCCCCTCCCCTCAAAGATGTCAAGATGTCCAGTGTGTAGCATGCATGTCTCTGAGATAACCACTCAAAAATGTGGCCTTCCCAGTACAATGGTGGTGTGTGGGGGAGGGCATATGTTATCTAACTATCCATAATGCTCTACATTACAAGGAATATTATCACACAGAATATAGAAGGCAATACTAAAAGGGTCAGAATTAAAGGGGATGGAGCCAATCAGTTCTCAATTAAAGGGGTTCTGCACTTTGTTTAAACTGATCATCTATCCTCTGTTCATCTGATGATCTATCCAGCATCTGATCGGCGGGGGTCCAGCACCCGGGACCCCCTCCGATCAGCTGTTTGAGAAGGCAGCGGCG
Source organism: Bufo gargarizans (assembly GCF_014858855.1). NCBI lineage: Eukaryota > Metazoa > Chordata > Amphibia > Anura > Bufonidae > Bufo > Bufo gargarizans. Next base: position 139,545,152 of record NC_058087.1, on the reverse strand, counting down.
CTCCAGCAGCGCCGTGGCCTTCTCACTGTTTACCGCTGGCCCAGTGACGTCACGACTAGTATGACTGGCCTGTGCGAGGCAAAGCTCTGTTCCCTTGAATGGAGCTTAGCCCCGCCCAGGCCAGTTGATACAAGTCGTGACTGGGCCTGTAGTAAACAGTGAGAAGGACGCGGCACTCCTGGAGCGCCGCTGCCTTCTCAAACATCTGATCGGCGAGGGACCCCCGCCTATCAGATGCTGATGATCTAAAATACCCTTACAACACACCACACTACATCAATTTTCTTTAAAGAGGTTTTTCCAGGAGTACAAAACTGATGACCTATCTTCAGGATAGGTCATCAATATCAGATTGGTGAGGTTCGACTCCTAGCGATCCCCGTCGATCAGCTATTGATGACTTTTTTCCTGAGGATAAATATTTTACTTCCCGAAAACCTCCATAAGGTAGAAATGTTGCCGCAATTTCCCAAAAATGTGTTGATTGCAGGAGGTCCTGCTACCAGGACCATGGTTATTGCCGATGGTAGCCACTAGACAGTCCACATTACAGGGGAAATTCAGCATTAAACAGCACCTACTGAAATCCATGGGCTATCGGTATATGTTTGAAGTAGCCAGATCGGAATGAAAATAAATGTAAAATGTAATCATTTTCATCTAAACATACCTAATAATATTATAACATACAGATACATCAATAGGATTTTGTGTTCTCTTTCTGTGCTTCCTTCCTTCATGCATTAAACTTGTGGCAAGTGTTGGAGACTTAAAGTGTTGGAGTCTAAAGAAGGCTAATGTGTTATGACTTCCTTTGTCATCAAATACAAAAGTTTCTTACATTGTATATGTCTATTTTTTTCAATAGATTTTGAAACAGACAGTGTTGGTAAGTTTCAAGTAGGAAAAAATATATATATATATTGATATTTTTTTTATATTTCTATGAGCTTTATTCAATTTTTTTACATTGTTTTTAGTCTTTTTAAAGGGGTTTTCTGGGAGTTTTATACTGAAGACCTACCCTTGAGATAGGTCATCAGTATCTGATTGGTGGGGGCCCGACATCTGGGACCCCCGCTGATCAGTTGTTTGAGAAGGCACTGCCGCTTGCACCAGAGCACACTTGGTACTTCTCTCAGCAAACCAATCACAGTGCCAAACATTATATAGCGTCAGTATTTGGTATTGCAGAATGGGGCTGAGCCATATTAACAATGAATGTAAAGTCACATAGCCTAGGCAAATTTGTACCTATGACACTGGATGACCTGTTGCATGTGCGCTTGGCAACTGAAGGCATCTGTGTTGGTCCCATGTTCATATGTGCCCGCATTGCTGAGAATTTTTTTTTTTTTTATATATGCAAATGATCCTCTAGGAGCAACGGGGGCATTGCTGTTACTCCTAGAGGCTCTGCTCTCTCTGCAACTGCTGCGCCCTCTGCACTTTTATTGACAGGGCCAAGCAGTGTAAACATCATCAAGCCTCACCCTGTCAATCAAAGAGGAGAGGATTGCAGAGAAAGCAGAGCCTCTAGCTGTAACGACAATGTTCCCATTGCTCCTAGAAGCTCATTTGCATATATTAAAACTTCATTTTTCTCACCAAAAAAGGAAGAATAAAGATGACTTCAGCTGGTACCTCAAGGCCATGTGACTGGTGAAGGTTATGTCACATAGCCTAGGCAAAGCTGGAGAAGGCAATGAGCGCCAGTTCCTTCTCAAACAGCTGATTGACGGAGGACCCGGGTGTTGGACCCTCACCTATCAGATACTGATGTCCTATCTAGAGGATACGTCATCAGTGGAATGCCCTTCATGGGACTTGCACCTGTAATCCTCTGATACTGTAGTGTTTTACAATGTCTAATGATTCTGAAATACGCTCTATTACATCCTGCCAGATATCTAATATAATAGTGGCCTGGACAAGAAAGGCCTGGGGGTCTTCAGTAGGTCTCTGGCTGCCTTGCCAACTACTCAGTACTTGGCAATTTCATTTGCAGGTTGCCGATCGGAGGACAGAAGTGAGCTGCCTCCTTCTGGCTAACTGCTCTAATGCTGCAGTCACAATAGGCTGCGGCATCTGAGGTATTAAAATGCAGAGAGCAGTTACCTCAGATCCCGGCAGTTAGATCTGTATGCCAGCTGCACAAAACTGCCAGCACCTGAGGAGATGGCATGGGCCTAGCATCGCAGTATCATGTTATTACGACACTGAATGGGACTAATGTAGTTCTATTCTTCTACTAAACTACTATATAGTGTAAGAATTTTGATTACTTATGTTCTGTAATTAATTATTATCTACTTTATTTTCAGGCAGAGCTTCCGGTTTCAGCGTGATCACTATGATAGGATTCGTGTTAATAAATAGGATGTTTCTGTAAGAATGATAACTTTTATTTCCGGAATTATTTGATAATGAAATTTTAAAGCTGCAAACAATCATAATTGTATTTATGGTCTCAAAATTTACAAAATGTTAATTTTAAATCATAAACCGAATATAATAAACGTGGAAGTTGTTGCATCTGTTTTGGTCGTGTTATTTCATCATTGTCTAGATGTAGTACATACCTCCCAACTTTTGAAAAGCATGTGGATGGGGTACCTTCTTAAAGACAATTCCCATTTTCATTTTTTGCATTTTCATTTTTTCCTTCCCACATTCAAAGAGCCATAACGTTTTTAATTTTTTTTCTGTTCACGCAGCCGTATGTAGACTTATTTTTTGCAGGACAAGTTGTATTTTTTAATGGCACCATTTAATTTATCATGTTTGTATTTGAAAATGAGAAAAATATTATTTGTGGGGTGAAATTGAAAAAAACACACAATTCTGCCAAGGTTTTTTTTTTAGTTTTGACATCATGGCTAGAGATGAGCAAATTTCTAACAAATTAGATTCGACCGGTTCGCCGAATTTTTCGGAAAAATTTGCTTCAATCCAAATTTATTTCCGGCAAATTACGTTAAAAACGTCTATTTCCTGGCTGCAGAGAGCCTTTATAGGGCTGTAGAACACTGTGCCTTGTATTGACACGCAATTGGAGCCTGCGATGGTAGTGAAATAATACTGTGAGTCAGTATGACATGCAGATCACAGGCGTCGCTTTTAGAATCGCTGCACACTTCTCTTATTTGGGCAGTCACAGGGCCAAAACTGACCAAATAACTCAAGTATGAACTCAGCCTTACAGGTCGATGTTAGCACCAAGAAGAAGCGCACTCCTTTTACACCGTCGTCAGCTGATTCCACATAGATGTCTACAGAACCTGTTCTATTAAACGCTTATACAAGTAGAGCCCCCCGACAGAGTGGAGAGGGTGTCAGCAGTAAGTTTGTGTTGATGTCACTGATTATTTTGCCCTTCCTCTGATCCGTCAGAACAATAACCCCCAAAAAACGGATCCTGTCTGTGGAGCATCCGCCTTCACTCGGTCATCATATTGCTCAATAATCCATCAGTAATGCTAATGCCCCCCCAAAAAACAGGAGTCGCACTAAAACACAGATGATGCGTGAATAGAATATTTGCATGTCTTCTGTGTTTTGTACCCACTCCTGCTTTTGGCTACCAATTCTGATGGGAGCATACAGGCCTTAGAGCTGCTACACAGACAGGATCCGTTGTGTGTCTCATTTTTCCTTCCTTCTGACAGATCAGAAGAAAGGTCAAATAAATGATGATGTCAGCCAGGCTGAAAGCCAAAATAGTGGCCCAGTCATGAAGTGGGGAAGGTGGGAAAAGCATGAGAAGTCCATAGTAGCCCTATGACATAGTGGTGAGGTGCAAGCAGCATGAGGAGACCACAGAGTGGCCCAATGACAGGGCCCGGAGGTTGCGACAGCAGCATCAGGAGAAGGCCACCGATTTATCTATTATCTACCTATCATTCTATCTATCACATATCTAGCTTTTTAACTTCTATCTATCAAGCTTATTTAGCCATCTATCTACCTATCATCTATTTATCTTTTTATCTATCTACTTCTAATATCTATCTATCCAATATATATATATATATATATATATATATATATATATATATCCATATATATCATATCTATCTAACTATTTATCTATTATCTATCAATCTATTTATCTGTTATCTATCTATCTACTAAGCTATTTAGCCTTCTATCGACCTATCATCTATCTATATTTCTATCTAATCTATCTATCTATCTATCTATCTATCTATCAAATCTATTTACCCATATATCATATCTATCTATTTATCTATTTTCTATCTATCAATCTATATATTTATCTGTTATTTATCTACCTATCATCCATTTATCTTTTTATCTATCTTCTAATATCTATATATCTATTTATCTATATATAAAATATATCTATCTATCTACCCATATATATCATATCTATCTAAATATATCCATCTATCTATTATCATTCTATCTACCGGTATTTATCTATTTCCTATCTACCTATCTATCTATCTTTTTATCTATCACATATCTATCTATTTATCTATCTACCTATCTATCGATATATCGATCAAATACACAAAAAAGCAGAAAAAGGGCCAGCAGCACAGCAGTAAAAAAGTAAAATGGAGTGCCAGCGGCTGTAGAGGCGATCCACCAACCAAACGATATAGACAAAACAGACTACAATGCACTTCCAAAAATAAGGATATCTATCTATCTATCTATTAAATACAGTTGCAAGAAAAAGTATGTAAACCCTTTGGAATGATATGGATTTCTGCACAAATTGGTCATAAAATGTGATCTGATCTTCATCTAAGTCACAACAATAGACAATCACAGTCTGCTTAAACTAATAACACACAAAGAATTAAATGTTACCATGTTTTTTTTATTGAACGCACCATGTAAACATTCACAGTGCAGGTGGAAAAAGTATGTGAACCCCTAGACTAATGACATCTCCAAGAGCTAATTGGAGTGAGGTGTCCAATGCTTCTTGTGAAAAGTTCTGGGTTTGCTTTTCACAAGAAGCATTGCCTGATGTGAATGATGCCTCACACAGAAGAGCTCTCAGACTCGCATAAAGCTGGAAAGGGTTATAAAAGTATCTCCAAAAGCATTGATGTTCATCAGTCCACAGTGAGACAATGTCTATAAATGGAGAAAGTTCAGCACTGCTGCTACTCTCCCTAGGAGTGGCCGTCCTGTAAAGATGACTGCAAGAGCACAGCGCAGACTGCTCAATGAGGTGAAGAAGAATCCTAGAGTGTCAGCTAAAGACTTACAAAAGTCTCTGCCATATGCTAACATCCCTGTTAGCAAATCTACGATACGTAAAACACTAAACAAGAATGGATTTCATGAGAGGATTCCACAGAGGAAGCCACTGCTGTCCAAAAAAAAAAAAATCATTGATGCATGTTTAGAGTTTGCACAAGAGCACTTGGGTGTTCCACAGCAGTACTGGCAAAATATTCTGTGGACAGATGAAACCAAAGTTGAGTTGTTTGGAAGAAACACACAACACTATGTGTGGAGAAAAAGAGGCACAGCACACCAACATCAAAACCTCATCCCAACTGTAAAGTATGGTGGTGGGGGCATCATGGTTTAGGGCTGCTTTGCTGCGTCAGGGCCTGGACAGATTGCTATCATCGAAGGTAAAATGAATTCCCAAGTTTATCAAGACATTTTGCAGGAGAACTTAAGGCCATCTGTCCACCAGCTGAAGCTCAACAGAAGATGGGTGTTGCAACAGGACAACGACCAAAGCATAGAAGTAAATCAACAACAGAATGGCTTAAACAGAAGAAAATACGCCTTCTGGAGTGGCCCAGTCAGAGTCCTGACCTCAACCTGATTGAGATGCTGTGACATGACCTCCAGAAAGCGATTCACACCAGACATCCCAAGAATATTGCTGAACTGAAACAGTTCTGTAAAGAGGAATGGTCAAGAATTACTCCTGACCGTTGTGCACGTCTGATCTGCAACTACAGGAAACGTTTGGTTGAAGTTATTGCTGTCAAAGGAGGTTCAACCAGTTATTAAATCCAAGGGTTCACATACTTTTTCCACCTGCACTGTGAATGTTTGCATGGTGTGTTCAATAAACACGGTAACATTTAATTCTTTGTGTGTTATTAGGTTAAGCAGACTGTGATTGTCTATTGTTGTGACTTAGATGAAGATCAGATCACATTTTATGACCAATTTGTGCAGAAATCGATATCATTCCAAAGGGTTCACATACTTTTTCTTGCAACTGTATATCTACCCATATATATAATATCTATCTATCTATTTATCTATTATATATCAATCTATCTATTTATTTATTATCTATCTACCTATCATTCTATCTATCAAATATCTAGCTTTTTATTTATCTATCTATCTACCAATCTATCGATCTATCGATCAAGCTATTTAGCCATCTATCTACCTATCATCTATTCATATTTCTATCTATCTCTTTCTAATCTATCTAGCTACCCATATATCATATCTATCTATTTATCTATTATCTATCTATCTATCTATCTATCTATCTATCTATCACATATATAGCTTTTTATCTATCTATCTATCTATCTATCGATCAAGCTATTTAGCCATCTATCTACCTATCATCTATTTATCTTTTTATCTATCTTCTTATATCTATATATATAGAGGAGATGTTTATCTGTCGCACCACTTCGGGCATGTCCTGAAATGGTGGCGATACATAGATGACGTAATTTGGACAGGTACAAAGCATCAGCTACTTGATTTTTTTCATTTTCTGAATGAGATGGACAGTGATATTAAATTCACTCTGGAGTATTCCAGGGAAACAATCAATTTTCTTGATACTCACATAACAGTGATACATAACACCTTAGTCACTGGAGTCTATTCAAAACCTAGAAACACATTGTTGTGTTATAACAGTGCACACCTGAGGGCCATGGTAAAATCATTGCCACTCAGCCAGTATCTACGTAAGTAGTGATCAAAAACTAGATGGCGCACTTAAACAAATGACACAAGCCTTCCAGGACAGGGGGTTTCCCCCTGTTGAAGGAACACTTAAGTGTAGTGAACAAAAAATCACGTGTTGATCTATTACAGAAAAAAAACTGATAAAAAAACAGCAAAAGAGGATTCCCCTGGTGACGACGTATTCAGAAGACAGTATACACATTAAACAGATTATCACCAAACACTGGCCCATTTTGAGAAGTGGACATAGGGACATAGAGGAATTCAGGGTCCCCCCGCTAATGGCATATAAAAGAGCTAAGAACTTGAAGGATAAATTAGTTCATACAGCTATAGGCCCACAGAAAGTACGGGGACAAAGTCTCCTTCGAAGTCAAAAAAATGGGGTGCTTTCCCTGTTTAAATTGTGTGAACTGTAGGTATATGAAAAAGGAAAACTTTTTATTACATCCGATTACACAAAAATAATACTTTATCAAACATTATCTTACCTGTGATTCGACTTTCATTATATATGTATTGTGGTGTCCGTGCAATATGTTGTACGTAGGAGAGACTACCCTAGACTTTAAAACCAGAATTAACCAGCACAGATACACCATTCAAAAAAACACATGGATCTTCCGGTATCAAAACATTTAGTATATTTTGAACATAAGGAGGGAGATTTAAGATGTATGTTGATTGACCATGTCCCTGTTCCCAGAAAGGGTGGAAACATGAACCTCTTGTTAAAAAGACAGGAAATCCATTGGATTTCTAGCCTAATGGGCTGAATGTAGACTATAAACCTTGGTTGTTTACCTAATTGTGCTTTTGTTGAATCTATCTCTTCCTGGGTATATGGTGGTGCTATGTTTTGATTATTAGGATGAATTCTAATTAATCTTTTATCTCTTGCAGATTTTGTGAGAGGAATGACCATTTGTGAAGAGGAGGCGTTGATCTTTGGTTCCTATTGGATACTGACAGTGTTCACAATTAACATTATTTTGATTAATATGAATGTTTTAGTGTTTGTTTTGTTACATTCGCTTTATTCTTTACATTATGGATTTAGGAGGTAATCGTGCTGACCATGATGTGGGGGATATCATATACGTAGAGGATATTTAGTAAACGTATATTTTTTTTTTTATGAGGTACAACTAGGGACAGACCCATGTGTGCGTCGATGCAAGTGTATATATGTTTACTAACAATGTACTTATACAGTGGGCTGAGGTCCCCAGAATCGGGTGGAGATTGGACCATACAGTGCCATTTTGGGATCCAGGGATGGACACCCTGTGGCATTTGTGGGTTTCCATTGTGCACAACATATTTGGAGTCTCCTTAAGATCGATGGGGTGCTATATTTGGGTATTGCTATATGCTGAAAATACACGGTGTGTCCTTAAATGTATGCACATGATTGTCAGCACACCCCTAACCCATGCCTTTCAAATATTACTTTACATGCAGTGGAGTTTCATTGACCCATGGTCAATACACCCTGTGTCCAGGTTGGATATGCGGTGTAATCGGTGGGTGATGGTCCCGCTTTGTATGTTAATTGTTATGCGACTTGCATATGGATCAGATCCCTTGGTACCTGTTATAGTCAGTGTTATAGTCTTCTGTGGCAAATTTTTGCTGTATATACTGTATGATTGATTGTCCCCTCCATATGGCCAACACATACAGTACAGACCAAAAGTTTGGACACACCTTCTCATTCAAAGAGTTTTCTTTATTTTCATGACTATGAAAATTGTAGATTCACACTGAAGGCATCAAAACTATGAATTAACACATGTGGAATTATATACATAACAAAAAAGTGTGAAACAACTGAAAATATGTCATATTCTATGTTCTTCAAAGTAGCCACCTTTTGCTTTAATTACTGCTTTGCACACTCTTGGCATTCTCTTGATGAGCTTCAAGAGGTAGTCACCTGAAATGGTCTTCCAACAGCCTTGAAGGAGTTCCCAGAGATGCTTAGCACTTGTTGGCCCTTTTGCCTTCACTCTGCGGTCCAGCTCACCCCAAACCATCTCGATTGGGTTCAGGTCCGGTGACTGTGGAGGCCAGGTCATCTGGCGCAGCACCCCTTCACTCTACTTCATAGTCAAATAGCCCTTACACAGCCTGGAGGTGTGTTTGGGGTCATTGTCTTGTTGAAAAATAAATGATGGTCCAACTAAACGCAAACCGGATGGAATAGCATGCCGCTGCAAGATGCTGTGGTAGCCATGCTGGTTCAGTATGCCTTCAATTTTAAATAAATCCCCAACAGTGTCACCAGCAAAGCACCCCCACACCATCACACCTCCTCCTCCATGCTTCACGGTGGGAACCAGGCATGTAGAGTCCATCCGTTCACCTTTTCTGCGTCGCACAAAGACACGGTGGTTGGAACCAAAGATCTCAAATTTGGACTCATCAGACCATAGCACAGATTTCCACTGGTCTAATGTCCGTTCCTTGTGTTCTTTAGCCCAAACAAGTCTCTTCTGCTTGTTGCCTGTCCTTAGCAGTGGTTTCCTAGCAGATATTCTACCACGAAGGCCTGATTCACACAGTCTCCTCTTAACAGTTGTTTTAGAGATGTGTCTGCTGCTGGAACTCTGTGTGGCATTGACCTGGTCTCTAATCTGAGCTGCTGTTAACCTGCGATTTCTGAGGCTGGTGACTCGGATGAACTTATCCTCCGCAGCAGAGGTGACTCTTGGTCTTCCTTTCCTGGGGCGGTCCGCATGTGAGCCAGTTTCTTTGTAGCGCTTGATGGTTTTTGTGACTGCACTTGGGGACACTTTCAAAGTTTTCCCAATTTTTCGGACTGACTAACCTTCATTTCTTAAAGTTATGATGGCCACTCGTTTTTCTTTACTTAGCTGCTTTTTTCTTGCCATAATACAAATTCTAACAGTCTATTCAGTAGGACTATCAGCTGTGCATCCACCTGACTTCTCCACAACGCAACTGATGGTCCCAACCCCATTTATAAGGCAAGAAATCCCACTTATTAAACCTGACAGGGCACACCTGTGAAGTGAAAACCATTTCAGGTGACTACCTCTTGAAGCTCATCAAGAGAATGCCAAGAGTGTGCAAAGCAGTAATCAAAGCAAAAGGTGGCTACTTTGAAGAACCTAGAATATGACATATTTTTAGTTGTTTCACACTTTTTTGTTATGTATATAATTCCACATGTGTTAATTCATAGTTTTGATGCCTTCAGTGTGAATCTACAATTTTCATAGTCATGAAAATAAAGAAAACTCTTTGAATGAGAAGGTGTGTCCAAACTTTTGGTCTGTACTGTATATTACAACCTTGATCATATATTCGCTTATATTTACACATTATTCTTTTTTGATCGAATATGTCTTTGATCTGAATTGGTCCCACACTTCCTCTATCGTCATGTGGAGTTTGGCGTTCCACGATTTCCTTCTCTGTAGAACGCAGTATACATCTTGCGAGAAGGGTTCGCATGGTCGGGAGTCACGGGGGTTGACTTGCGATCATGTGATCGTGAAACCCGGAAACATGACGTACCTATTTGAATGACTTGAGACATGCGCATTGAGAAGTCTTACACGCCAGTATCCATGCGGACCGGATCCTCGCCAAATCTATGACTGTCCTCTCTAATGATTTTATCATTTGCACCTGCACTAAGGTATTTTATGTATTTGGTTACAGGTGTTTTGCATTTTTCAATTATGATGGTAATTTGTTTAATAATACTGCAGAGTGATATAGAATATTAGTTTTAATATGTACATTTTTGCACTTTGTGATTTATGGATAATATGTAAAAACACAATTTGTACAGACACTTTTAGTCTTTTTTAGGTTTAATTTGTTTAATTATATTGATTGGATAAAAATACATATTGATAGTAAAATAAGGCCAGTACTGTAAATACCCTTAATTGGTGCAGGTGTATCGTACATAATCACCCCATTAAAAACTCACGATCAGCTGATGCTCAGTGCAGTGCCGGCATCATGATCCCGGCGGTGTCCCCACTCAGTCTATGCGCAAGCGCGAAATACTCAAATCGCGCAATACTACGTGCGTTGAGAAACTGAACAGTGACCACAATAAAGATGGCCGGGTCTGTCTCCCGGTCAGTGTGCGCATGTCCATGTGTAAGTCTCGGTCTCCCATTGATAGTCAAATGATTTAGATCACATGATCGGATATCAACAAGTGCATGTCTGTTTTAAGAAATCTGCGTATTAAAGCATAGGTCTGGACACCCGTGTATCCTGGGTCCCCACAAAGGAACAAATGTGGCGATCCAGGACCTGATGTCCTGTCAACCTAATAGCTGGCAACACTACCACCCTTCCATGCGCATATTGAGCGGGACAGGCGTCCAGCAGCAGCGATTGATCGCGTCAGCGATCCAACCACTGTCAAACTAAGGAGGTGGCGACATCGCAAGGGGCCTCCCTGTGAGATGTAGCCCACTCCATTGGGCCACCCCTCAGCCCGAAAAACAAGCGCACGGGGTGTAGATGCCAGAACTGGATAAATAGGGAGAAACAGAACAATAATATTTTGCAGTGAGGACCATATAGATATAATCTATGGGTAGGTTCGGAACTGTCATGGAACATGCTCAACATCTGTACCGGATCAGCAGTCGAGCCATGAAATACGTGGGTGAAGTCAAAAGGAGCAGTGGGTAGCCACCCAGATCAATGATGTTTCTCCCACCACACGGAGCATCAGTCTTGACCATAATCGATATTATGTAAACAAATAACTTGGTTGTTATGTACACATGTGCACTCAACCTACAATGGGGGGTGAGGATCCATGCGTGACACGGGAGAGACAACACTACTCGACCCTAAAGTCGACATTCAACCCATTGGGCTTCAAGGTTTTTAAAGTAAAGATCCATAATAGCTCTCGCTTTTTGAGGAGGGCTTGTCTATCTCCCCCACGCCTTCCCAATTATATCTGCTCCAATATACGGAATTTTAGATCTTTCTGTGTGTGTCCTGCTTCTTTAAAGTGTTTAGACACCGGTAGGTCCATCTTTTCCTTCCGGATGGAGTAGCGGTGTTGATTTAGCCGTGTCTTCACGTCCCACGTGGTCTCCCCTACATACCACTTGCCACAAGGGCATGTCAACTGGTAGACCACGTAGGACGAATCACACGTCAAATATTGGGTGATATTAACCATTTTGTTAGTAGCCGGATTAAGGAAAGTATTCCCTTTTATCATGAGGTTGCAATTGATGCAGTGATAACATGGGTAGCAGCCAGTCCTCATAGAGCCACACATTGCTCTCACACTGGTCTTGGCACTGCCCACGTCAGATTCCACTAACTTGTCCCCCAAATTGCGTCCTCTGTGATAAGAGAATAAGGAAGGTGTAGCAAACTCCTCCACCTGAGGGAAACTATTCCCTATCATCCTCCAATGTTTCTGAATGACAGCTGCAATTTGCGGACTGTCAGCGGAAAGCTGGGAGATGAAGGGAATACGGGATTTTTTGGGGACCAATTTAGGATTGGTTGTAGTAGCTTTGTTATGCACGTGCTGAATGCTATCTCTGATCATTCAACGAATGCATAGACAAGCCCTCCTCAAAAAGCGAGAGCTATTCTGGATCTTCACTTTAAAAACCTTGAAGCCCAATAAGTTGAATGTCGACTTTAGGGTCGAGTAGTGTTGTCTCTCCCGTGTCACGCATGGATCCTCACCCCCCATTGTAGGTTGAGTGCACATGTGTACATAACAACCAAGTTATTTGTTTAAAAAAAATTTTTTTTTGTTTTTAGATTCACATATTGATTATGGTCAAGACTGATGCTCCGTGTGGTGGGAGAAACATCATTGATCTGGGTGGCTACCCACTGCTCCTTTTGACTTCACCCATGTATTTGATGGCTCGACTGCTGTTCCGGTACAGATGTTGAGCATGTTCCTTGACAGTTCGGAACCTACCCATAGATTATATCTATATGGTCCTCACTGCAAAATATTATTGTTCTGTTTCTCCCTATTTATCCAGTTCTGGCATCTACACCCCGTGGGCTTGTTTTTCGGGCTGAGGGGTGGTCCAATGGAGTGGGCTACGTCTCACAGGGAGGCCCCTTGCGACGTCGCCACCTCCTTAGTTTGACAGTGGTTGGATCGCTGACGCGATCAATCGCTGCTGCTGGACGCCTGTCCCGCTCAATATGCGCATGGAAGGGTGGTAGTGTTGCCAGCTATTAGGTTGACAGGACATCAGGTCCTAGATCGCCACATTTGTTCCTTTGTGGGGACCCAGGATACACGGGTGTCCAGACCTATGCTTTAATACGCAGATTTCTTAAAACAGACATGCACTTGTTGATATCCAATCATGTGATCTAAATCATGTGACTATCCATGGGAGACCGAGACTTACACATGGACATGCGCACACTGACCGGGAGACAGACCCGGCCATCTTTATTGTGGTCACTGTTCAGTTTCTCAACGCACGTAGTATCGCGCGATTTGAGTATTTCGCGCTTGCGCAGAGACTGAGTGGGGACGTCGCCGGGAACATGATGCCGGCACTGCACTGAGCATCAGCTGATCGTGAGTTTTTAATGGGGTGATTATGTACGATACACCTGCACCAATTAAGGGTATTTACAGTATTGGCCTTATATTACTATCACTATGTATTTTTATTTGTTATTTCACATACTGTATTTTTCGCTTTATAAGACGCACCTGATGATAAGACGCACCTAGGAAAATAAGAAAAATATTTTTTGAACCAAAAGGTGTGCTTTTGGTAGGTTTTGAACTAATGGTGGTCTGTGGATGACGCACTGTTATGGGGATCTGTGGATGACGCACTGTTATCGGGGGGATCTGTGGATGACGCACTGTTATGGGGGGATCTGGGGATGACGCACTGTTATGGGGGGATCTGTGGATGACGCACTGTTATGGGGGCATCTGTGGATGACGCACTGTTATGGGGGAATCTGTGGATGACGCACTGTTATGGGGGGATCTGTGGATGACGCACTGTTATGGGGGGATCTGTGGATGACGCACTGTTATGGGGGGATCTGTGGATGACACTTATGGGGCTCTGTGGATGACACTGAGGGGGGCTCTGTGGAAGACACTAAGGGGGGCTCTGTGGGTGACACTGAGGGGGGCTCTGTGGATGACACTGAGGGGGGCTCTGTGGGTGACACTGAGGGGGGCTCTGTGGGTGACACTGAGGGGGGCTCTGTGGGTGACACTGGGGGGGGCTCTGTGGGTGACACTGAGGGGGGCTCTGTGGGTGACACTGAGGGGGGCTCTGTGGGTGACACTGAGGGGGGCTCTGTGGGTGACACTGAGGGGGGCTCTGTGGATGACACTGTGGGGGGCTCTGTGGGTGACACTGAGGGGGGCTCTGTGGATGACACTGTGGGGGGCTCTGTGGATGACACTGTGGGGGGCTCTGTGGAGGACACTGTTGGGGGATCTGTGCATTACACTAATGGGGGATCTGTGGATGACACTTATGGGGCTCTGTGGATGACACTTATGTCATCCACAGATCCCCATAAGTGTCATCTACAGATCCCCCATGAGATGGTTCAGTGTGGAGGGAGGAGGCGGGGACACTCATGGCGGGGCCCGGTGCAGTGACTTTACTCTAATACACCGGGCCCCGCAACTGTTAAACATTCAATTTGATCTCTATATCTAATTGTATACGCGCTGTATGGTACTTACTGTAGTACCAGATGTATAACATTAAGACGGCGCAGACCGGCATCTCCCTCGGTCATGCGCCGCCTGTCGCAGCTCCCTCCTGATGCGCCGCCTGCCCCAGCTCCCTTGGTCATGCGCCGCCTGCCCCTGCTCCCTCCTCATGCGCCGCCTGCCTGCTTATCTCACTTTATGAATGAACAGGCAGGCGGTGCATGACAGAGTGAGCTGGGGTAGGCGCCGCATGACAGAGGGAGCTGGGGCAGGAGGCGCATGAGGAGGGAGCTGCAGCAGGCGCTGCGCCATCTTAATGTTATACCTCCGATACTACAGTAAGTACCGTACAGCGCGTCTACAATTAGATATAGAGATCAAATTGAATGTTTAACAGTTGCGGGGCCCGGTGTATTAGAGTAGAGTCACTGCACCGGGCCCCGCCATAAGTGTCCCCGCCTCCTCCCTTCACAGTTCACACTGATACTTTGCTGGCCGCGCTGTGCAGCATAGCGGCCAGCAAAGTATTCGCTTTATAAGACGCACGGCCGTTTTCCCCCCACTTTTGGGGGGAAAAAGTGCGTCTTATAAAGCGAAAAATACGGTATGTACTGTATTTTGTGACTTTTTGGACACAATATATGTATTTTGTATACTACGCTGAATTATGGAACTTATGTATTTTTCTTTGTATGGATAAATTGTTTTAATTACATTCCTAATTGATGTATCTTTAAAATGCACGCTTGTAACACATGTGCACATAGCTTGAGAAAGACAGCAACAAGCTGTTGAAACGTCGCTGCTGACTCTGGGTGAATAAACTACACTTTTCCTGGTGACATCCGTGGTGTGCTGCTGGCCTTTTTTGACTTCTATATTACCCATCTATCTATCTATCAAATACCCAAAAAAGCTGAAAAAGGGCCAACAGCACAGCAGTGAAAAAGTAAAATGGAGTGTGATCAGATGTAGAGGCGATCCACCAACCAACGATATAGACAAAACAAACTCCAAGGCACTTCCAAAAATAAGTGTGGATATCTATCTATCTATCTATCTATCTATCTATCTATCTATCTAATATATCTACTCATATATATCATATCTATCCATCTATGTATCTCTATCCATCTATGTATCTCTATCTATCTATGTATCTCTATCTATCTATCTTATATATCTATCTACCCATATATATCATATCTATCCATCTATCTATCTATTTATCCATCTATTATCTATCAAGCTATCTATTATCTACCTACCTATCATTCTATCTATCTATCTATCTATCTATCTATCTATCTATCACATATCTAGATTTTCAAATCAAATTAAATCAAAAAAGCTTTATTGGCAGGTCTAAAATTATACATTAGTATTGCCAAAGCATGTGGGAAATAGGGGGTTAAGAAATGGGGACACACCCGGGGTCGGTGTATAGGAGTTTGTGGCGTATCATGACGGGGGGGTGGGGGGGGGGTTGGCAGACACACCCCGGGTCAGGGTATCGGAGTCCATGACATATTAGGCTCCTCTTAGACTGTGGCAGGCGCTGATATATTGTGCTGCTATGTCCACAGTGTTCTCATCCTCTCCCAGCAAGATGGCAGCTTCTCTTCCTCCTCCATGGAGCTGAAGTCTGGCAGTAGATCAGAGAGTCTCCTAAAGTGGATGTCCCTCACTGCTGAGTATTTGGGACAGTATATCAGGAAGTGGGCCTCATCCTCCACCGCCTCCAGATGGCACTGCTGGCACAGTCTGCTTTCTCTAGGCATGTAGCTCTGTTGATGCCGTCTGGATTCTATGGCCAGGCTGAGGGCGCTCAGTCAGGATTTTCCAGTCTCTGGGGCTCCCTAGTTTCTCCAGATATGGGGCCAGTAGTCTCTCTGCAGGCGCTGGTACACCATCAGCTTCTGGGATGCTATTATCTCTTTCCTCCATTCACTGACGTATTCCTCTTTAATGTGCTCCTGCTACTGGCTTTTGTGAGGTGGTGTGGGGTGATTTTCTGGTCGGGCTAGGTTTCAGTAAGTTGATTTTGGGGCTTTGTCTTTCCTGGGATACCTTGGTTTAACAAGGCTTTATGGTGATGGGAGCCTTCACTACTACCATGTAGATGGCCCCAGAATGATAACGCCCTCTTCTGGATTGTAATGTGTAGAGGGAATCTGCCCAGCTCCCCTTGACAGGCACTGTTAGAGGTGCTCCGATGGACCTGGAGGGGATGCTTACAGAATTCCAGGTGGAATATTTCTGTTGGGCTGGAATCCCATCTTGACCAGTCAGGGTATGTGTGAGGGCACCAGACTTCACTGCCATACAGGAGGATTGGTGCAATGACGGAGTCAAAGATTTTAAGCCAGACCCTCACGGGTGCTTTGAAGTGGTACAGTCATCTTCTGATGTTGTAGAAGGTCTTGCATGCTTTGTCTTTCAGCTACTCAATGGCTGATTTAAAGCTCCCAGTTTGGCCAATTATCAGGCCCAGGTAGGTGTATCTGTTGGTGGCTGTAAGTGGGCGGTCATGTAGATTGAAGGTAGGGGGCCTGGCTAACTTTGTTTTCCTTCTCTGGAACACCGTAGTGTTGGTCTTTTTTAAATTGATGGGAAGGGCCCATGTGGTGCTGAATTTCTCCAGAATGACTAGCTGGTCTTGGAGACCTTTCTCAGTTGGTGATAGAGGAGAAGATCATCCGCATACAGGAGAAATTTCACCAGTGTCATGGAGGATGAGACCTGGTGTTCAGGAGGACTCCAGAGCCGCTGCCAGCTCGTTGATGTAAACGTTAAATAGAGTTGGACTGAGGCTTCAGCCCTGTCTGATTCCTCTGCTCTGCTGGAAGTAAGCCGTTCTTTTCCCTTTTACCTTCACACTGCATTGATTCTCGGTGTAGGAGCTTTTGATGACGTTGTATGTCTTACCTCCTATTCCGCTCTCCAATAGCTTCAGGGGCAATCCTGGGTGCCACAGCGAATCAAAGGCCTTTTTGAAGTCCACGAAACAAGCGTATTTCTTTCCCTGCTTTGTGTTGTGGACATGGCTCTGGATTAGCGGTACAGGGTGTAGACGTGGTCTGTGGTGCGGTGGTTTGGCATGCACCCTGCTTGGCTTTTACTGAATACATTGTGCTGGGTGAGGAAGCCGAGGATTCTCTGGTTCAGGAAACTGTTAAATAGTTCCCCCAGATTGCTGCTGACACATACTGTATCTCTCGGTAGTTGGCCGGGTCATACATGTCCCAGGTCTTTTATTTTGGTTCCAAGCTTGGGGGAAGTAGCCAGCGCTTCGCACAATGTTGTACAGTTTTGCTATGGCTGCCTGTATTGCTGGTGGGCTGTACTTAAAGAGAACCTGGCACCGGGATTTTGTGTATAGAGCTGAGGACATGGGTTGCTAGATGGCCGCTAGCACATCCGCAATACCCAGTCCCCATAGCTCTGTGTGCTTTTATTGTGTAAAAAAAACAACGATTTGATACATATGCAAATTAACCTGAGATAAGTCAGAGCTTGAAAATATGACTCTTCTCTGGTCACACAAGAAAGATATGACTCTTTTATGTTAATTTGCATAAAAGGCGGGAAGTACAAAAATGCATAATACTTATTGAATTTGTCTGCAAATGAAATTAAAAGTGTAATTTATATGTTTAGGGTAACACAATGAACATTTAGAAACACTCAGTGAGGTTAGCATAGTAGAGGTGTCAGGTTCCCTTTAATCAATTCGGGTGGGATGCCATCTGTGCCCCTGGCTTTCTTACCTCTTATGGTTGATATTCTCTATGATATCTCCTGCAGTATTATGGGTGAGTCTAGCGGGTTTTGGAAATCTTTAAGTATCTCTTCCATGCTCTTCAGTTTTGACCTAATTTGTTCTTGGTCTGGGTTACGTTCTTCTTTTGGGATGTCTCTGAAATACTGGAGCCAGATGTTGCAGTTTTGAATATGGAGGTTGTTTTTCTTCACTTGTGCCCAGTTAGTTCCATAGTTCCCAGAAGGAGTTATCTTGGAGGGCATCTTGAAACTGTGTAAGTTTGGTTGAGGTATATTTTTGCTTTTTCCTTCTGAGTAGGGTTTTGTATTGTCTCTGTGTTGTGTCGTACACTTCCCATAGGTTGGTGTTGTTGGGATCTCTATTCTTTTTATTTGAGGCCGATCTCAAGGTCTTCCGTACAGCTCTGCACTCCTCATCAAATCAAGTGTTGGGGTTATCTTCTTTTTGCTTCAGGTGGGCTATACTTTTTCAGGTCAGCCATTTCTGCCATTGTGTAAAATATATTATTAAGATCTCTTACAGCTTGGTTGACTCCTTCTGTGTTTATCTCAAACACCTTGTTGTTAAAGTGGTAGAGCATCTCTTGGATTTCTGGTTTATTGTGCACCTCTTTATATTTCTGAGCCGATGTCTTCGACCACTTATAAGATGGAGGTAGTGTGAAGACCCCCGACTGCTGAGGTATCTGTCCTGGTGGTTTGTTTGTGGACTTAATATATAGGGATGTTTGGTTGTGATCAGACAAGTGCGATTGTGGGCTGACTATGAAGACCCCAATGTTTGTGGGGTCCATGTCTGTGATGGCGTAGTTCACTACGCTGCTACCCACATGGGAGTTTAATGTAGTCCTTCCTAAAGAGTCTCCCTTGGTGCGACTGTTGAGTATGTGGAGTCCTAGGCTTCGGCAAAGATTCAACAATTTGTTGCCACTTTTATTTACTGTGTTGTTGTAACTGTTCCTCTCTGTATGTACTGAGCTGTCGCTGTCGATCTGTACTCCATATATATGGATGTTTCCATCTGTGGTCAGGTAGTCTCTTTCCCTGCCTGTTCTGGCATTGAGGTCTCCCATGATAAGGACTTTGTCCAGGGTTTGATAGTGGGTGGTTTCCCTTTGTAGGAACCTAAAGCATTCTGGGTTGTAGTAGGGGGACTCAGGTGGTGGTATGTAGGCTGCACAGAGGTAGATGTTGGACTGAGAGGTGAGGATGGAGCGGTCTATTCTGATCCAGATATGACTGTTTCCCCATTTCACTGGTCTGATCTGCTCATGGAACTCCACTTTATACCACACTAGTATTCCTCCCGAACAGCGGCCAAGTTTGATGGTTTTATTTTTCAGGGCTGGGACAGAGATTTCCCTATATACAGTGGGTGCCAGGGACGCACTCTCTGTCTTAGTCCATGTTTCTAGAAGGATTTAAATGTCGATGTTTCTCAAACTGTGGGTGAAGTCTGGATCATTTACTTTACATCCAAAGGCTGACGCGTTCAGACCTTGGATGTTCCAGCTGCTGATTATAAAGGATGTCATAGCGGGTCCTTATATTGTAATGAGCGGGTTTCATAGGACAAGCTGTGGGTCTGACTGGTTCTGGTATGATAGATAAGGCTTGTGTTGTCCAGTCATTTGAATGTTCTACATAAAGTTCTGAGCAGGTTTTTTTTATCTCGTCTAGGTCTCTTCTCTGTATTTCTCTATGTGAGGCGGATGGTTTCCGCCATTGTTTTTGCCTCTGGTGGCCTGTATTAGGGTACAGGGCCTTGTTTCCTTTGTGTTGTCGGTGGAATTTCCCTGTTGTCTCCAAATTGGCCTGTGTATGGTCTAGGCTGGCGGGTTCTGTTTCGTACAATGTCCTTAATTTCTTTGGCCAGGAGGCTCACTCCTTGCTTATTGAGGTGTTTGCTGTCATATAAAGGAAGGCGGTTGATGGCAGGGTGTTGTGCCAGGGTGGCGTTTGGCACAGAGCTGATCTTAACTGCTAGTTCAGTGCTTTTTATCTATATATCTATCTATCTACTAGTGATGATCAAGCAGCAAAGTATTTGGGTGTTCGGGACGAACACATTGCTATATACGTGTGCTCGGCCGAGCACCCGAGTATAATGGAAGTCAATGGAGACAACCAGGCACCCCCTGCTCTGAAGAGGGGAGGGTGCCTGGTCCATTGGAAAAGATCAGAAAGTGACAGAAACACCACCAAAATGGTTCGGGAACAGCATGGGGACGATGTCTGGATGCATCTTAGACTCCTAGGTCGCTGCTGGTAACCATGTTGTCCGAGTTGTACGCCGCTTTTACAGACTGACAAAAATACACACAAAACCTCCTCCCCCCAAAAATCTATTTTACAGGATAAATTGTTAGGAAACATTCTTTCCTGCATATTCAATTGTATATAAAGTGCAAGTGCTGCAATAAAATTACAATCAAGAGGCACTCCAAAACAGCCTGTATATCACATAAAGGACATTCACATTGTGGTACAATTTTTCAGGTATGGGACTCCTACATTAATAAAGCATATGCACTAAGTGAAAAGGCTGCCAAAAATTACAAGGAAATGGCACTCCAAAACCCTTTGTTACACATAAAGGACGACATCATACACACCCTTGAAAAATTATGATTGATGGCCTGCTGGTGACCCTCAAAAACATTTGGAGCAAGGGCCTGCTGATCTGACCATCTAAAACATTATGGGCAAGGGCCTGCTGCCGCTTTGGTGACTCTAGATAACCTGGAGCCGATCGCACGTCGCCGTGATGGCGACGATTCATTCGGATGCCTGCCCTATGAACTTTCGATGTTATTTTCAGCTCCAACCCTGGTGACCATGGGTAACGGGGAATCAGGGTTAGATTCCGGAGAGGAAGCCTGAGAAACGACTATGGCTACCACTTCCAAGCTAGGCGCAAATTACCTATAAGGTATAATTAGGTTAGGACCTGCAGGTGAGCTGACACTATAAAAGATTTTAGGTGTGTGCCTGCAGGTGAGCTGACCCTATAAAAGATTTCAGGTGAGGGCCTGCTGGTGAACTGACCCTGTAAAAAATAATATGCGAGGGCCTGCTGGTGAGCTGAACCTCTAAAATGTTGTAGGTGAGGGACTGCAGGTGAGCTGACCCTCTAAAACATTATATGCAGGGGCCTTCAGGTGAGCTGACCCTGTAAAAGATTTGAGGTGTGGGGCTGCTAGTGAGCTGACCCTGTAAAAGATTTTAGGTGCCGGCCTGCTGGCGAGCTGACCCTGTAAAAGATTTTAGGTGCCGGCCTGCTGGCGAGCTGACCCTGTAAAAGATTTTAGGTGCGGGCCTACTGGTGAACTGAAAAAAACAATCAGACTGGCTCACAGTATTTTTGCATTTATTACAATTATTAAAATTACAATTATTAAAATGTATTTGCCTGCTAAATATTATTATACATATCCTACTTGCATGTCAACATATTAGCATGATTATATAGGTACTTTAAATGCGGAGCTCACGCATATACCTAAATTACAGGAGTACTCCAAGATGTGACCACTTAATTTTACTACGTGGTGTCTGTCTGCAGCGTATTATGCTTGAATCTTTCAAATGTTCCGATGATTATATATTGACTTGCCAATAATCTACATACAAGTCGTTCAGAGAATGTTCAATTTGTGGTTACCGGTACATGGTCTTGACAACCAAACATTAATGCTATGGTTGGACCCTTTTCAATCGGCGTTGATTTTCTACCTCCTGCCACGAGGTAGTCGCTCAGCTTATCCTTCTCGGCGTCTCACGTGACCTGACCCGAGGATGGTTTTCTGGTCAGTGATGTCATCCACCTGCGCCGGTCGAAGTAGCCAAGATCGATGTAGCAGTGCCGCGCCGGTGCAGGATTTAGTTCTCTTTCAATAGAAACGCCGAACGGTAGTGCACAAATCGATATGGGTCAGTCCACTATGATAGTATTAGACCACTGCCGGTACCGTGCTCACTCTTTTTGGGTGGCTCCAGATGAAATGAACAAAAGGTCTTTTTAGGCAGAGACAGAAATAGCGCACCACTAGCTGGGTCTAATTCACACTAGTTCGCACTAGACGCGTTTCGGAACCGTAGTTCCTTCCTCAGTAGGCATTTTCCTACTGAGGAAGGAACTACATTTCCGAAACGAGTCTAGTGCGAACTAGTGTGAATTGGACCCAGCTAGTGGTGCGCTATTTCTGTCTCTGCCTAAAAAGACCTTTTGTTCATTTCATCTGGATCCACCCAAAAAGAGTGAGCACGGTACCGGCAGTGGTCTAATACTATCATAGTGGACTGACCCATATCGATTTGTGCACTACCGTTCGGCGTTTCTATTGAAAGAGAACTAAATCCTGCACCTGCGCGGCTCTGCTACATCGATCTCCGCTACTTCGACCGGCGCAGGTGGATGACATCACTGACCAGGAAACCATCCTCGGGTCAGGTCACGTGAGACGCCGAGAAGGATAAGCCGAGCGACTACCTTGTGGCAGGAGGTAGGAAATCAACGCCGATTGAAAAGGGTCCAACCATAGCATTAATGTTTGGTTGTCAAGACCATGTACCGGTAACCACAAATTGAACATTCTCTGAACGACTTGTATGTAGCTTATTGGCAAGTCAATATATAATCATCGGAACATTTGAAAGATTCAAGCATAATACGCTGCAGACAGACACCACGTAGTAAAATTAAGTGGTCACATCTTGGAGTACTCCTGTAATTTAGGTATATGCGTGAGCTCCGCATTTAAAGTACCTATATAATCATGCTAATATGTTGACATGCAAGTAGGATATGTATAATAGTATTTAGCAGGCAAATACATTTTAATAATTGTAATTTTAATAATTGTAATAAATGCAAAATTACTGTGAGCCAGTCTGATTGTTTTTTTGAACTACTTGGTTTTCAGTTGGTACCTGAAGGATTGGGCTCTAGTAGGTTGCTGGTGAGCTTCTCTAAATTGTTTATTGCTACTGGTGAACTGACCTGTGAAAGATTTTAGGTGCGGGGCTGCTAGTGAGCTGACCCTGTAAAATATTTTAGATGCGGGCCTGCTGGTAAGCTGACCCTGTAAAAGATTTTAGGTGCGGGCCTGCTGGTGAGCTGACCCTCTAAAAGGTTGTAGGTAAGGGCCTGCAGGTGAGCTTACCCTCTAAAACAGTATATATGAGGGCTTTCAGGTGAGCTGACCCTGTAAAAGATTGTAGGTGAAGGCCTGCTGGTGAGCTGACCCTGTAAAACAATATATGCAAGGGCCTGTTGTTGAGCTGACACGCTAAAAAATTATATGCGAGGGCCTGCTGGTGAGCTGACCCTGTAAAACATTATATGTGAGGGCCTGCTGGTGAGCTGACACTCAAAAAAATTATATGCGAGGGCCTGCAGCTGAGCTGACCCTGTAAAACATTATATGTGAAGGGCATTATATGCGACGAATAAGCATGTGTTGATATGATGGAAGAGCAGAAGGAGGATGAGAAAAGGAAGATAAACAACGCATTTAAAGTGCTTTATTGTTCATCAGCTTTCCTCTGGTGGTGTCGAGAAGTCATGGTCATTCCAGGCCTTGTTCATTTTTATAAGAGTCAACCTGTCAGCATTTTAATTTAACATGTGTATGGTCTTCCAAATAGGTGCAGCCACTTACTGATCTACACATTTTCTTTCTTTGCTCACCCTAAAGTTGAGCTCCCTGTTTGGAAACATGGATATCTGGGGCTGTATTGATAAAAAAATGCAAACGCATAGAAAATTTCACATTTGAGGAAAATGAACAAATAGAATACACTACTCATTCACCTACAACTATTAATAATCACTTTAGGGAATTTGATAAATTTTTGTCCAAACAATTAAGACAGAAATGGGAAATAAAATCACTGAATCAATATTTACATAACGATTTCATACCAAAGGGACTGTTACTCCATAAAGACCACGCACAGCATATCATGAATGAGAATTTCAAAATAGAATGGGATAACTTTCTCAAAGCACAATCTCGCACCTTAATACAAATGATGATAAAAAGACGCACACAGATTTTAGAAGAAACCATGACTAAAATAAATAACCAAATAAATTATTGATAAATTACCCCAGGATGAAATAGTTATTAAATAGCAAGTGAGAATCTGTAAAGGGCTGGATCAATTAGAAAAAGAAATAATAAGTAAAAAAAAAAAACAAAAAACTGAGACACAATACTCAGTCAATACCAAAACAGACAGGATCATGTACCACTTCACTTCCACCACTGGAAAAAGCACAAGAAGAAAACAGAATTAGGAAAAATAGAGATCACTTCACAACCAATATAACATTCCGACATCTAACAGATTTGAAACGCTATCCTCCCCTCATTTTTTTGACTCAGCTCCTCCACACCACAGATCAAGGATAAAACAAGAATACTTACCAACTCCAGAGAAAAGATATTCACGAACACAACAGCCACACCAATATGATTTGAGACAGCGACATCACGACCACAGAACAAGCACAATGAGGAAATCGACACCTACTTACAATCACAATCAGTATCATCGACCAAACCAACATCACTCCAGGTCACTAATCAGAACACGTATGCACAACCATACAAACAGATATGGAGAGGCAGATACAAATGCAAGAAACAACCCCAACAATCCATACAGGACACGACCACAACAGATAACATCATAGTAAACCTAAGTCAGATAAAATTGAAATATGTACAAACCTCAGTTTTCAATAGAAAAATGTGTTAGAAAATTATGCCTAAAAAAACATTTAATCAAAAATCCAATAATAAGGGAAAGCATAGACTTCACTAAATACGTACACACGGACTTGAGAAAGAAATAAAAAAAAGTACCCCAGAAAAGAAATAAGTCAGAAATTAGCAAAATTTAGACACAATGTAGAAACAGATATTAGGAGATTAAAATGTAGCAAAATAAAAAACAATATAACAAAAAAAGATGCAATACAACTTCAAACCCAAAACAATATTACAATTAGACCAGCCGACAAGGGCAGTGCCATAGTAATTTTAAATACGGATCAATATGAACATGAATGTAATAAATAATTATCAGATACATTGACATATAGTCTTTTGAAATACCACCCTACTGAAAAGTTTCACAAACAATTGGTTGAATATTGCAATAAAGGATACACAAAAGAGATCTTGTTAGAACAAGAACGCAGATATACAGTACAGACACCTAAACGACTACCATTCTTTTACTGCATACTAGGGATGAGCGAACTCGAACTGTATAGTTCGGGTTCGTACCGAATTTTGGGGTGTCCGTGACACGGACCCGAACCCGGACATTTTCGTAAAAGTCCGGGTTCGGGTTCGGTGTTCGTCGCTTTCTTCGCGCTTTTGT
This sequence comes from Bufo gargarizans, assembly GCF_014858855.1. Classification (NCBI taxonomy): domain Eukaryota; kingdom Metazoa; phylum Chordata; class Amphibia; order Anura; family Bufonidae; genus Bufo; species Bufo gargarizans. The sequence continues at coordinate 139,519,315 of NC_058087.1, read as the reverse complement.
GATGCTTTCTTGGCGCTTTTTGAAAGGCTGCAAAGCAGCCAATCAACAAGCGTCATACTACTTGCCCCAAGAGGCCATCACAGCCATGCCTACTATTGGCATGGCTGTGATTGGCCAGAGCACCATGTGACCCAGCCTCTATTTAAGCTGGAGTCACATAGCGCCGCCCGTCACTCTGCTCTGATTAGCGTAGGGAGAGGTTGCGGCTGCGACAGTAGGGCGAGATTAGGCAGATTAACTCCTCCAAAGGACTTGATTAACTGATCGATCTGCAGCTGTGGGTCATTGAGCTGCTGATCCTCAATTGCTCACTGTTTTTAGGCTGCCCAGACCGTTTGTCAGTCACATTTTTCTGGGGTGATCGGCGGCCATTTTGTGTCTTGTGGTGCGCCAGCACAAGCTGCGACCAAGTGCATTTAACCCTCAATGGTGTGGTTGTTTTTTGGCTAAAGCCTACATCAGGGTGAAGCTGTCACACCAAGTGCATTTAACCAGCAATAGTCTGTTCATTTTTTGGCCATATACAAAATCAGGGGCAAGCTGCGCCTGTCACCAAGTGCATTTAACCCTCAATGGTGTGGTTGTTTTTTGGCTAAAGCCTACATCAGGGTGAAGCTGTCACACCAAGTGCATTTAACCAGCAATAGTCTGTTAATTTTTTGGCCATATACTAAATCAGGGGCAAGCTGCGCCTGTCACCAAGTGCATTTAACCCTCAATGGTGTGGTTGTTTTTTGGCTAAAGCCTACATCAGGGTGAAGCTGTCACACCAAGTGCATTTAACCAGCAATAGTCTGTTTATTTTTTGGCCATATCCCAGTCTAATTCTGTCACTAAATCCATACCGGTCACCAAGCGCCTAAATACTAGGCCTCAAATTTATATCCCGCTAAATCTGTCCTTAGTGCTGTAGCTGGGCGAGTTATTTAGTGTCCGTTCAAGCACATTTCTTGTTCTGGGTTGAAATACAATTCCCAATTTAGCAATTTCATAATTTAGTGGTTTCTGCTATATCAGAGCTATTTGAAATCTATCCCTAAAAGGGTATATAATATTCAAGGTGCACATTGGGTCATTCAGAATAACTTCACACACACCCGCTACTGTGTATTTCCAAGTCTAATTCTGGCACTAAACCCATACCTGTCACCCAGCGCCTAAATACTAGGCCTCAAATTTATATCCCGCTAAATCTGTCCTTAGTGCTGTAGCTGGGCGAGTTATTTAGTGTCCGTTCAAGCACATTTCTTGTTCTGGGTTGAAATACAATTCCCAATTTAGCAATTTCATAATTTAGTGGTTTCTGCTATATCAGAGCTATTTGAAATCTATCCCTAAAAGGGTATATAATATTCAAGGTGCACATTGGGTCATTCAGAATAACTTCACACACACCCGCTACTGTGTATTTCCAAGTCTAATTCTGGCACTAAACCCATACCTGTCACCCAGCGCCTAAATACTAGGCCTCAAATTTATATCCCGCTAAATCTGTCCCTAGTGCTGTAGCTGGGCGAGTTATTTAGTGTCCGTTCAAGCACATTTCTTGTTCTGGGTTGAAATACAATTCCCAATTTAGCAATTTCATAATTTAGTGGTTTCTGCTATATCAGAGCTATTTGAAATCTATCCCTAAAAGGGTATATAATATTCAAGGTGCACATTGGGTCATTCAGAATAACTTCACACACACCCGCTACTGTGTATTTCCAAGTCTAATTCTGGCACTAAACCCATACCTGTCACCCAGCGCCTAAATACTAGGCCTCAAATTTATATCCCGCTAAATCTGTCCTTAGTGCTGTAGCTGGGCGAGTTATTTAGTGTCCGTTCAAGCACATTTCTTGTTCTGGGTTGAAATACAATTCCCAATTTAGCAATTTCATAATTTAGTGGTTTCTGCTATATCAGAGCTATTTGAAATCTATCCCTAAAAGGGTATATAATATTCAAGGTGCACATTGGGTCATTCAGAATAACTTCACACACACCCGCTACTGTGTATTTCCAAGTCTAATTCTGGCACTAAACCCATACCTGTCACCCAGCGCCTAAATACTAGGCCTCAAATTTATATCCCGCTAAATCTGTCCTTAGTGCTGTAGCTGGGCGAGTTATTTAGTGTCCGTTCAAGCACATTTCTTGTTCTGGGTTGAAATACAATTCCCAATTTAGCAATTTCATAATTTAGTGGTTTCTGCTATATCAGAGCTATTTGAAATCTATCCCTAAAAGGGTATATAATATTCAAGGTGCACATTGGGTCATTCAGAATAACTTCACACACACCCGCTACTGTGTATTTCCAAGTCTAATTCTGGCACTAAACCCATACCTGTCACCCAGCGCCTAAATACTAGGCCTCAAATTTATATCCCGCTAAATCTGTCCTTAGTGCTGTAGCTGGGCGAGTTATTTAGTGTCCGTTCAAGCACATTTCTTGTTCTGGGTTGAAATACAATTCCCAATTTAGCAATTTCATAATTTAGTGGTTTCTGCTATATCAGAGCTATTTGAAATCTATCCCTAAAAGGGTATATAATATTCAAGGTGCACATTGGGTCATTCAGAATAACTTCACACACACCCGCTACTGTGTATTTCCAAGTCTAATTCTGGCACTAAACCCATACCTGTCACCCAGCGCCTAAATACTAGGCCTCAAATTTATATCCCGCTAAATCTGTCCTTAGTGCTGTAGCTGGGCGAGTTATTTAGTGTCCGTTCAAGCACATTTCTTGTTCTGGGTTGAAATACAATTCCCAATTTAGCAATTTCATAATTTAGTGGTTTCTGCTATATCAGAGCTATTTGAAATCTATCCCTAAAAGGGTATATAATATTCAAGGTGCACATTGGGTCATTCAGAATAACTTCACACACACCCGCTACTGTGTATTTCCAAGTCTAATTCTGGCACTAAACCCATACCTGTCACCCAGCGCCTAAATACTAGGCCTCAAATTTATATCCCGCTAAATCTGTCCTTAGTGCTGTAGCTGGGCGAGTTATTTAGTGTCCGTTCAAGCACATTTCTTGTTCTGGGTTGAAATACAATTCCCAATTTAGCAATTTCATAATTTAGTGGTTTCTGCTATATCAGAGCTATTTGAAATCTATCCCTAAAAGGGTATATAATATTCAAGGTGCACATTGGGTCATTCAGAATAACTTCACACACACCCGCTACTGTGTATTTCCAAGTCTAATTCTGGCACTAAACCCATACCTGTCACCCAGCGCCTAAATACTAGGCCTCAAATTTATATCCCGCTAAATCTGTCCCTAGTGCTGTAGCTGGGCGAGTTATTTAGTGTCCGTTCAAGCACATTTCTTGTTCTGGGTTGAAATACAATTCCCAATTTAGCAATTTCATAATTTAGTGGTTTCTGCTATATCAGAGCTATTTGAAATCTATCCCTAAAAGGGTATATAATATTCAAGGTGCACATAGGGTCATTCAGAATAACTTCACACACCCGCTACTGTGCATTTCCAAATCTAATTCTGTCACTAAACCCATACCTGTCACCCAGCGCCTAAATACTAGGCCTCAAATTTATATCCCGCTAAATCTCTCGTTACCGCTGTCCTGTTGTGGCTGGGAAAGTTATTTAGTGTCCGTCAAAGCACATTTTTTGTTCTGGGTTGAAATACAATTCCCAATTTAGCAATTTCATAATTTAGTCGTTTCTGCTATATCAGAGCTATTTGAAATCTATCCCTAAAAGGGTAGATCATATTGAAGGTGCACATAGGGTCATTCAGAATAACTTCACACACACGCTTCTGTGCATTTCCAAGTCTAATTCTGTCACTAAATCCATACCGGTCACCCAGCGCCTAAATACTAGGCCTCAAATTTATATCCCGCTGAATTTGAATACAATACATTGGGCCAAATAATATATTTGTTGTTGTGGTGAACCATAACAATGAGAAAAACATCTAGTAAGGGACGCGGACGTGGACATGGTCGTGGTGGTGTTAGTGGACCCTCTGGTGCTGGGAGAGGACGTGGCCGTTCTGCCACATCCACACGTCCTAGTGTACCAACTACCTCAGGTCCCAGTAGCCGCCAGAATTTACAGCGATATATGGTGGGGCCCAATGCCGTTCTAAGGATGGTAAGGCCTGAGCAGGTACAGGCATTAGTCAATTGGGTGGCCGACAGTGGATCCAGCACGTTCACATTATCTCCCACCCAGTCTTCTGCAGAAAGCGCACAGATGGCGCCTGAAAACCAACCCCATCAGTCTGTCACATCACCCCCATGCATACCAGGGAAACTGTCTCAGCCTCAAGTTATGCAGCAGTCTCTTATGCTGTTTGAAGACTCCGCTGGCAGGGTTTCCCAAGGGCATCCACCTAGCCCTTCCCCAGCGGTGAAAGACATAGAATGCACTGACGCACAACCACTTATGTTTCCTGATGATGAGGACATGGGAATACCACCTCAGCATGTCTCTGATGATGACGAAACACAGGTGCCAACTGCTGCGTCTTTCTGCAGTGTGCAGACTGAACAGGAGGTCAGGGATCAAGACTGGGTGGAAGACGATGCAGGGGACGATGAGGTCCTAGACCCCACATGGAATGAAGGTCGTGCCACTGACTTTCACAGTTCGGAGGAAGAGGCAGTGGTGAGACCGAGCCAACAGCGTAGCAAAAGAGGGAGCAGTGGGCAAAAGCAGAACACCCGCCGCCAAGAGACTCCGCCTGCTACTGACCGCCGCCATCTGGGACCGAGCACCCCAAAGGCAGCTTCAAGGAGTTCCCTGGCATGGCACTTCTTCAAACAATGTGCTGACGACAAGACCCGAGTGGTTTGCACGCTGTGCCATCAGAGCCTGAAGCGAGGCATTAACGTTCTGAACCTGAGCACAACCTGCATGACCAGGCACCTGCATGCAAAGCATGAACTGCAGTGGAGTAAACACCTTAAAACCAAGGAAGTCACTCAGGCTCCCCCTGCTACCTCTTCTGCTGCTGCCGCCTCGGCCTATTCTGCTGCTGCCGCCTCGGCCTCTTCCTCCGCCTCTGGAGGAACGTTGGCACCTGCCGCCCAGCAAACAGGGGATGTACCACCAACACCACCACCACCACCTCCGTCACCAAGCGTCTCAACCATGTCACACGCCAGCGTTCAGCTCTCCATCTCACAAACATTTGATAGAAAGCGTAAATTCCCACCTAGCCACCCTCGATCCCTGGCCCTGAATGCCAGCATTTCTAAACTACTGGCCTATGAAATGCTGTCATTTAGGCTGGTGGACACAGACAGCTTCAAACAGCTCATGTCGCTTGCTGTCCCACAGTATGTTGTTCCCAGCCGGCACTACTTCTCCAAGAGAGCCGTGCCTTCCCTGCACAACCAAGTATCCGATAAAATCAAGTGTGCACTGCGCAACGCCATCTGTGGCAAGGTCCACCTAACCACAGATACGTGGACCAGTAAGCACGGCCAGGGACGCTATATCTCCCTAACTGCACACTGGGTAAATGTAGTGGCAGCTGGGCCCCAGGCGGAGAGCTGTTTGGCGCACGTCCTTCCGCCGCCAAGGATCGCAGGGCAACATTCTTTGCCTCCTGTTGCCACCTCCTCCTTCTCGGCTTCCTCCTCCTCTTCTTCCACCTGCTCATCCAGTCAGCCACACACCTTCACCACCAACTTCAGCACAGCCCGGGGTAAACGTCAGCAGGCCATTCTGAAACTCATATGTTTGGGGGACAGGCCCCACACCGCACAGGAGTTGTGGCGGGGTATAGAACAACAGACCGACGAGTGGTTGCTGCCGGTGAGCCTCAAGCCCGGCCTGGTGGTGTGTGATAATGGGCGAAATCTCGTTGCAGCTCTGGGACTAGCCAATTTGACGCACATCCCTTGCTTGGCGCATGTGCTGAATTTGGTGGTGCAGAAGTTCATTCACAACTACCCCGACATGTCAGAGCTGCTGCATAAAGTGCGGGCCGTCTGTTCGCGCTTCCGGCGTTCACATCCTGCTGCTGCTCGCCTGTCTGCGCTACAGCGTAACTTCGGCCTTCCCGCTCACCGCCTCATATGCGACGTGCCCACCAGGTGGAACTCCACCTTGCACATGCTGGACAGACTGTGCGAGCAGCAGCAGGCCATAGTGGAGTTTCAGCTGCAGCACGCACGGGTCAGTCGCACTACAGAACAGCACCACTTCACCACCAATGACTGGGCCTCCATGCGAGACCTGTGTGCCCTGTTGCGCTGTTTCGAGTACTCCACCAACATGGCCAGTGGCGATGACACCGTTATCAGCGTTACAATACCACTTCTATGTCTCCTTGAGAAAACACTTAGGGCGATGATGGAAGAGGAGGTGGCCCAGGAGGAGGAGGAGGAGGAGGAGGAAGAGGGGTCATTTTTAGCACTTTCAGGCCAGTCTCTTCGAAGTGACTCAGAGGGAGGTTTTTGGCAACAGCAGAGGCCAGGTACAAATGTGGCCAGCCAGGGCCCACTACTGGAGGACGAGGAGGACGAGGATGAGGAGGAGGTGGAGGAGGATGAGGATGAAGCATGGTCACAGCGGGGTGGCACCCAACGCAGCTCGGGTCCATCACTGGTGCGTGGCTGGGGGGAAAGGCAGGACGATGACGATACGCCTCCCACAGAGGACAGCTTGTCCTTACCCCTGGGCAGCCTGGCACACATGAGCGACTACATGCTGCAGTGCCTGCGCAACGACAGCAGAGTTGCCCACATTTTAACCTGTGCGGACTACTGGGTTGCCACCCTGCTGGATCCACGCTACAAAGACAATGTGCCCACCTTACTTCCTGCACTGGAGCGTGATAGGAAGATGCGCGAGTACAAGCGCACGTTGGTAGACGCGCTACTGAGAGCATTCCCAAATGTCACAGGGGAACAAGTGGAAGCCCAAGGCCAAGGCAGAGGAGGAGCAAGAGGTCGCCAAGGCAGCTGTGTCACGGCCAGCTCCTCTGAGGGCAGGGTTAGCATGGCAGAGATGTGGAAAACTTTTGTCAACACGCCACAGCTAACTGCACCACCACCTGATACGCAACGTGTTAGCAGGAGGCAACATTTCACTAACATGGTGGAACAGTACGTGTGCACACCCCTCCACGTACTGACTGATGGTTCGGCCCCATTCAACTTCTGGGTCTCTAAATTGTCCACGTGGCCAGAGCTAGCCTTTTATGCCTTGGAGGTGCTGGCCTGCCCGGCAGCCAGCGTTTTGTCTGAACGTGTATTCAGCACGGCAGGGGGCGTCATTACAGACAAACGCAGCCGCCTGTCTACAGCCAATGTGGACAAGCTGACGTTCATAAAAATGAACCAGGCATGGATCCCACAGGACCTGTCCGTCCCTTGTCCAGATTAGACATTAACTACCTCCCCATAACCATATATTATTGGACTCCAGGGCACTTCCTCATTCAATCCTATTTTTATTTTCATTTTACCATTATATTGCGAGGCTACCCAAAGTTGAATGAACCTCTCCTCTGCCTGTGTGCTAGGCCTAAATATATGCCAATGGACTGTTGCAGTGGTGGCTGACATGAAGCCTGATTCTCTGCTATGACATGCAGACTAATTCTCTGCTGACATGAAGCCAGATTGTCTGTTACGGGACCTCTCTCCTCTGCCTGGGTGCTGGGCCTAAATATATGCCAATGGACTGTTGCAGTGGTGGCTGACGTGAAGCCTGATTCTCTGCTATGACATGCAGACTGATTCTCTGCTGACATGAAGCCAGATTGTCTGTTACGGGACCTCTCTGCTCTGCCTGTGTGCTAGGCCTAAATATATGCCAATGGACTGTTGCAGTGGTGGCTGACGTGAAGCCTCATTCTCTGCTATGACATGCAGACTGATTCTCTGCTGACATGAAGCCAGATTGTCTGTTACGGGACCTCTCTGCTCTGCCTGTGTGCTAGGCCTAAATATATGCCAATGGACTGTTGCAGTGGTGGGTGACGTGAAGCCTCATTCTCTGCTATGACATGCAGACTGATTCTCTGCTGACATGAAGCCAGATCGTCTGTTACGGGACCTCTCTGCTCTGCCTGTGTGCTAGGCCTAAATATATGCCAATGGACTGTTGCAGTGGTGGGTGACGTGAAGCCTGATTCTCTGCTATGACATGCAGACTGATTCTCTGCTGACATGAAGCCAGATTGTCTGTTACGGGACCTCTCTGCTCTGCCTGTGTGCTAGGCCTAAATATATGCCAATGGACTGTTGCAGTGGTGGGTGACGTGAAGCCTCATTCTCTGCTATGACATGCAGACTGATTCTCTGCTGACATGAAGCCAGATTCTCTGTTACTGGACCTCTCTCCTCTGCCTGTGTGTGTGCTGGGCCTAAATATATGCCAATGGACTGTTGCAGTGGTGGCTGACGTGAAGCCTCATTCTCTGCTATGACATGCAGACTGATTCTCTGCTGTCATGAAGCCAGATTGTCTGTTACGGGACCTCTCTGCTCTGCCTGTGTGCTAGGCCTAAATATATGCCAATGGACTGTTGCAGTGGTGGGTGACGTGAAGCCTCATTCTCTGCTATGACATGCAGACTGATTCTCTGCTGACATGAAGCCAGATTCTCTGTTACTGGACCTCTCTCCTCTGCCTGTGTGTGTGCTGGGCCTAAATATATGCCAATGGACTGTTGCAGTGGTGGCTGACGTGAAGCCTCATTCTCTGCTATGACATGCAGACTGATTCTCTGCTGTCATGAAGCCAGATTGTCTGTTACGGGACCTCTCTGCTCTGCCTGTGTGCTAGGCCTAAATATATGCCAATGGACTGTTGCAGTGGTGGCTGACGTGAAGCCTCATTCTCTGCTATGACATGCAGACTGATTCTCTGCTGTCATGAAGCCAGATTGTCTGTTACGGGACCTCTCTGCTCTGCCTGTGTGCTAGGCCTAAATATATGCCAATGGACTGTTGCAGTGGTGGGTGACGTGAAGCCTCATTCTCTGCTATGACATGCAGACTGATTCTCTGCTGACATGAAGCCAGATCGTCTGTTACGGGACCTCTCTGCTCTGCCTGTGTGCTAGGCCTAAATATATGCCAATGGACTGTTGCAGTGGTGGGTGACGTGAAGCCTGATTCTCTGCCGTGACATGCAGACTGATTCTCTGCTGACATGAAGCCAGATTGTCTGTTACGGGACCTCTCTGCTCTGCCTGTGTGCTAGGCCTAAATATATGCCAATGGACTGTTGCAGTGGTGGGTGACGTGAAGCCTCATTCTCTGCTATGACATGCAGACTGATTCTCTGCTGACATGAAGCCAGATTCTCTGTTACTGGACCTCTCTCCTCTGCCTGTGTGTGTGCTGGGCCTAAATATATGCCAATGGACTGTTGCAGTGGTGGCTGACGCGAAGCCTCATTCTCTGCTATGACATGCAGACTGATTCTCTGCTGTCATGAAGCCAGATTGTCTGTTACGGGACCTCTCTGCTCTGCCTGTGTGCTAGGCCTAAATATATGCCAATGGACTGTTGCAGTGGTGGCTGACGTGAAGCCTCATTCTTTGCTATGACATGCAGACTGATTCTCTGCTGACATGAAGCCAGATTCTCTGTTACTGGACCTCTCTCCTCTGCCTGTGTGTGTGCTGGGCCTAAATATATGCCAATGGACTGTTGCAGTGGTGGCTGACGTGAAGCCTCATTCTCTGCTATGACATGCAGACTGATTCTCTGCTGTCATGAAGCCAGATTGTCTGTTACGGGACCTCTCTGCTCTGCCTGTGTGCTAGGCCTAAATATATGCCAATGAACTGTTGCAGTGGTGGCTGACGTGAAGCCTCATTCTCTGCTATGACATGCAGACTGATTCTCTGCTGTCATGAAGCCAGATTGTCTGTTACGGGACCTCTCTGCTCTGCCTGTGTGCTAGGCCTAAATATATGCCAATGGACTGTTGCAGTGGTGGGTGACGTGAAGCCTCATTCTCTGCTATGACATGCAGACTGATTCTCTGCTGACATGAAGCCAGATCGTCTGTTACGGGACCTCTCTGCTCTGCCTGTGTGTGTGCTGGGCCTAAATATATGCCAATGGACTGTTGCAGTGGTGGCTGACGTGAAGCCTCATTCTCTGCTATGACATGCAGACTGATTCTCTGCTGACATGAAGCCAGATTGTCTGTTACGGGACCTCTCTCCTCTGCCTGGGTGCTGGGTAGTGTTGAGAGCGAATATTCGAAAAGCAAATTTTTTTCGCGAATATCGCAACTTCGCGATTTCGCGAATATTTCGAATATAGTGCTATATATTCGTAAAAACGAATATTCGTTTTTTGTTTCCCCCCCCCCCCACAAAATTACAGTACACATATAATTGATTGTTTCCCAAAGGTCCAACAGCTCAGATCTTACTCACATTGCCTAGAAAGTGATTGAGGCGCGAATCTTCGTAAGGCGATTTTATTAGCGCACATGCGAATATCGGCACGTCCCAGAACAGAGGCAAAGGGCTTTGCATTCATACATTAGTGAATTGAGTTGCGAATCTTCGTAAGGCGATTTTATTAGCGCACATGCGAATATCTACACTTGTCCCAGAACAGAGGCAAAGGGCTTTGCATTCATACATTAGTGATTGAATTGAGCTGCGAATCTTCGTAAGGCGATTTTATTAACGCAAATGCAAATATCTACACTTGTCCCCAGAACAGAGAGGCAAAGGCCTGTGCATTCATATAGTATAGCACCATATTCGCGAATACGTAGAACTTCGTAAAATTCGATTTACGAATATTCGTATTTTTTATTTTACTTTCCACCTTACAGATTACATTGATCTGTACTCTGTCAACTACTGTCATCACCCCCCACTGTATCTCGATTGATTCCCAAAAGTCTCACATTCCCTAGAAAGTGATTGAGGTGCGAATCTTCGTAAGGCGATTTTATTAGCGCACATGCGAATATCTACACTTGTCCCAGAACAGAGGCAAAGGGCATTGCATTCATACATTAGTGATTGAATTGAGTTGCGAATCTTCGTAAGGCGATTTCATTAGCGCACATGTGAATTTTGCATAGCATATGTATTATGCGATGCGAAAATTCGAATTATCGCATATGCGAAATAATAACGAATTTGAATAATCGCGAATATTTTACGAATATTCTTTCGAATATTCACAAAATTTCGCGAATTCGAATATGGGACATGCCGCTCAACACTAGTGCTGGGCCTAAATTTATGACAATGGACTGTTGCAGTGGTGGCTGACGTGAAGCCTCATTCTCTGCTATGACATGCAGACTGATTCTCTGCTGACATGAAGCCAGATTCTCTGTTACGGGACCTCTCTCCTCTGCCTGTGTGTGTGCTGGGCCTAAATATATGCCAATGGACTGTTGCAGTGGTGGCTGACGTGAAGCCTCATTCTCTGCTATGACATGCAGACTGATTCTCTGCTGACATGAAGCCAGATTCTCTGTTACGGGACCTCTCTCCTCTGCCTGTGTGTGTGCTGGGCCTAAATATATGCCAATGGACTGTTGCAGTGGTGGCTGACGTGAAGCCTCATTCTCTGCTATGACATGCAGACTAATTCTCTGCTGACATGAAGCCAGATTCTCTGTTACGGGACCTCTCTCCTCTGCCTGGGTTCCGGGGCCTAAATATCTGAGAATGGACTGTTCCAGTGGTGGGTGACGGGAAGCCAGATTCTCTGCTATGGAACCTCTCTCCAATTGATTTTGGTTAATTTTTATTTATTTAATTTTTATTTTAATTCATTTCCCTATCCACATTTGTTTGCAGGGGATTTACCTACATGTTGCTGCCTTTTGCAGCCCTCTAGCTCTTTCCTGGGCTGTTTTACAGCCTTTTTAGTGCCGAAAAGTTCGGGTCCCCATTGACTTCAATGGGGTTCGGGTTCGGGACGAAGTTCGGATCGGGTTCGGATCCCGAACCCGAACATTTCCGGGATGTTCGGCCGAACTTCTCGAACCCGAACATCCAGGTGTTCGCTCAACTCTACTGCATACCAAAAATACATAGAGATCACCAAAATCCGCCCGGACGACCCATAACATATAGTTACATAGTTAATACGGTTAAAAAAAGACATACGTCCATCAAGTTCAACCAAGGGATAGGTGGGGACGCGAATCCCAGAAGGAAGTGAGACTCAGATTTCTACACGTTTTCCAAAGCATTAATGTTTTTTACTTTTAAGAATTTGTCTAATTCCTTTTTGAAACTGTCCACTGTTCCTGCTGTGACCACGTCCACTATTCCTGCTATGACCACGTCCTGAGGAAGTCTATTCCACAGATTCACAGTTCTTACAGTAAAGAAGCTTTGACGCTTCTGGAGACTGAACTTTTTCTTCTTCAGTCGGAGGCAGTGCCCCCTTGTCTTTTGAACACATTTTATATGGAACAGCTTTTCGCCTTATTTTTTGTATTGCCCATTTATATACTTGTATAGGTTAATCATGTCCCCCCTTAGACGTCTCTTCTCAAGACTAGAGTTGATGTTCAGGTTCGACGTGTTCAGCCGAACTTCACAAAAAAAATTGAGTTCGGCACCCGAACTTGACCCCGATTGAAGTCAATGGGGACCCAAACTTTTGAGCACTAAAATGGCTGTAAAAATGTCATGGAAAGGGCTAGAGGGCTGCAAATGGCATCAAAATGTGGTTAAGAGCAAGGCAAGTGCTCTGCAAACAAATGTGGATAGGGAAATGACTTTAAATAACATAAAATAAAAATAAAAAATAATAATCTTGATCTAGGAGGACGAGATCCATATGGAGTAGGAAGTTGAGGAGGGGGTGGATGTGGCGGTGTAGGTGGAAGCGGAGGTGGAGGAGGAGGTAGCCTACACTGCTTTTTGGTTTTAAATGTATTTTTATTTTTTTAAATTAGGATACACCCCAAAACATTGTGAAATATAACCTGTGATAACCCCCTCAAGTCGTGCTAAACACACGTTCAGACAATACACTGGCTGCAGGGCAGGCCAGCACCTCCAAGGCGTAAAGGGCAAGATCAGACCATGTGCCCAATTTGGAGACCCATCAGTCAGTTTGTGTAGGCGTGTGCACACATACTGCCCCACCATGTCGCACGTCACCGTGACGTCCACCACGATTCATTTGGAAATCTTCTCTATCAACTTTCGATGTTCTTTTCTGAGCCTACCATGTTGCTCACGGTTATCGGCGAATCAGGGTTCCACGCCGGAGAGGGAGCGTGAGAAAGAGAGACCACATCCAAGGGAGGATAATCTTTTAATTAAATATGATCGAGCGGAAAAGTGGGACAAATTATTGAAGTGCAAATGTGGGACAAGTTATTAAAGTTTAATCACTGAATGAAAGGAGGGGGCGCGCATCAATTAAAGAAGAATTTTTGAAATTTATTTCGACACCTATGCAGAGCAGGGGTTTTGTATATGGCAAAATTAGTAAAATGTCACCTTGTAACAGACGATTTTTAGAAATTTAAAGGAAACCTGTCACCAGGATTTTGTGCATAGAGCTGGGGACATGGGCATTTACCCAGTGTGCTGTTATGGAGATATAATGTACCTAACCGTGTTTACTGGTCCACGTATCCGTAGTTAGGTGGACCTTGCCAAAGATGGCGTTACGCAGTGCACACCTGATTTTGTCCCCCACTTGGTTGTGCAGTAACGTGATGGCACGCCTGGAAAAGTAGTGGGGGCTGGGCACGACGTACTGTGGGACAGACACCGCCATAAGGCATTTAAAACTCTCTGTCTCCACCAAACAAATGACAGCATTTCAAAGGACAGTGATTTTGAAATGCTGGCATTCAGGGCGAGGGATCACAGGTGGGTAGGGGGGTACTTCCTCTTCCGCTCCAGTGTTTAGGAGATGAAGAGTTGAACGCTTCCGTGGGACATTGTGGAGATGCTTGGTAACCCAGGTGGTGGTGTTGCTGGCAGATCCTCTGTTTGCGGTGTGGAAGGTGCCACTGTCACTCCAGAGGTGGATGAAGAGGCCGAGACTGCAGCAGAAGAGGAAGCAGGAGGAGCCAGAGACCTTTCTTTGTTTTTGAGGTGCCTACTCCACTGCAGCTCGTGCTTTGCACTTAGATGCCTGGTCATGCAGGTTGTGCTCAGGTTGAGAACGTTTATGCCTCGCTTCAGGCTCTGATTGCACAGCATGCAAACCACTCGTGTCTTGTCGTTAGCACATTGTCTAAAGAGCTGCCACGCCAGGGAACTCCTTGGAGCTGGCTTTGGTGTGCTCGGTCCGTTGCTGCGGTGGGCAGTAGCAAGCGTATTGTCTAGAGGACAGCCGCTCCACTTTTGCACCCTGCTCCCTCTTCTGCTGTTCTGGTGGCTCTGTGCGACCACCGCCTCTTCCTCCAAACTACACAGGTCACTTGCATGACCTTGATTCCATGTGAGGTCGAGGACCTCATCATCCTCCACATCATCTTCCATCCAGTCTTCACCCTGCCCTCCTTGTCCATCTGCACACTGCATAAAGCCACAGCAGTTGGCACCTGGCACCATTCGTAGAGCCGCATTAGGCCCGACCAAATACCGCTGAAGGTTCTGTCGCCTACTCGCACCTGAAGGTTTTACACTTGTGCGTGTAGCTGGCACAGATCGACCACATCCTCTCCCTGCAACAGGAGCTCCACCAGCAGCACCACGACCGGGGCCACGTCCCTTATTTGACGCTCTCTTTATAGTTCTTAAATTTAGGATCTTGCCCAAAATGGGTGTCTTTTTAATACCAGAATAGCACAACAGTTAGTTAAGGGTGTATCTTACAATAACAGATGCAGCAAAGGCTGCAAAATTAAGTTTTTTGCCCTAAATGGGTGTTTTTTTAATAGCAGAATAGAACAACAGTATCTAAAGGGTGTATCTCACATGTACAGATGCAGACAAGGTTGCAAATTAAGATTTTTGCCCAAAATGGGTGTTTTTTTTATATACCAGAAAAGCACAGCAGTATGTAAAGGGTGTATCTCACAATGACATATGCAGCAAAGGCTGCAAAATTAAGATTTTTGCCCCGAATGGGTGTTTTTTTAATACCAGAATAGCACAGCAGTATCAAAAGCGTGTATATAACACTGACAGATGCAGACAAGGCTGCAAATTAAGTATTTTGCCTAAAATGGGTGATTTTTAAAACCCAGAAAATAATAGCTTTATATCTATCTTAAATTGCTCACTGACTAATGCGGTAGAGGCCCCAGATGGAGGGTATTGCAAAAAATTGGTGTTTTTTAAAACCCAGAAAATTATTGAAGTATTTCAAGCTTGTTTTCACAATAACAGATGCAGCAAAGGCTGCAATATTAAGCACTTTGCCCAAAAAGGGTATTTTTTTTAATACCAGAATATGACAGCAGTATATAACCCTTAAATTTCACACTGACAGATGCAGACAAGGCCGCAAATTTAGTACTTTGCCCAAAATGGGTGTTTTTTTTAATACCAGAATAGCACAGCAGTATCTAAAGCGTGTATCTCACCCTGACAGATGCAGACAAGGCAGCAATTTAAGTATTTTGCTCAAAATGGTGTTTTTTAAAACCCAGAAAATTATTGCTGTATTTCTAGTTTAAATTGCACACTGACAAATGCTTTAAAGGCACCAGATGTAGGATATTGCCAAAAATGGGTGTTTTTTTAAACCCAGATTATTATTGCAGTATTTCAAGCTTGGATTTGAATGTCACAAAAGCACATATGCTGTGCTGGTGCACTGAGCTTGCATAAAATGGCCGCCGCCGCCCACCTAACTAACAGACGGATAAAAGTTATTTTTCTCTGTCACTGGGCTCAGGGCAGGGTAAAAAGATTCTTTCCTATTCTCTCCCTCACAGCAGCAGCATCCTCTCCCTAGACTAGTAACAGCAGAGTGACGTGCAGCGCTACGTGACTCCAGCTTATATAGAGGCTGGGTCACATGCTGCACTGGCCAATCACAGCCATGCCATTAGTAGGCATGGCTGTGATGGCTTCTAAGGGCACAGAGTTAAACACTTGTTGATTGGCTGCTTTGCAGCCTTTCAAAAAGCGCCATAAAATCGCCGAACACCGAACCCGAACCCAAACTTTTACTGAAATGTTCGGGTTCGGGTCCGGAGTCAAAAATCCTAAAGTTTGGTATGAACCCGAACTTTAAAATTCGGGTTCGCTCAATCCTTCTTAAGACTAAATAAATTTAATCTTTTAATCTTTCTTCATAACTAAGACCCTCTATAACCCTTATCTTTTTAGTCGCTCTACACTGTACTTTTTCCAGCTGCAGTGCATCCTTTCTATGCATTGGTGCCCAGAACTGGACTGCATATTGCAGATGAGGCCGCACCAGCGCTTTGTAAAGTGTCCATCCCTGCCCCGCAAGTCCATGCCTCGTTTAATGCATGACAATATCCTTGTGGCCTTAGAAGCAGCTGATTTACATTGTATGCTGTTATTTAATCTACCATCCACAAGGACACCCAAATCCTTCTCTATAAGTGACTCTCCCAGTGCTACATCACCTAGGACATTTGAAGCACATAGATTATTACTACCAAGATACATAACTTTACATTTGTTCACATTGAACCTCATTTGCCAAGTTGATGCCCAATCACTCAGAGTGTTCAAGTCAGATTGTAGTTTATGGACATCTTCCATAGACTGTAAGTTCTACACAGCTTAGTGTCATCTGCAAAAATAGATATGGTGCTATTAATCCCGTCCTCAATATCATTAATAAATAAATTAAATAATAAGGGGCCTAGCACTGGGGTACACCACTTATAACCTGGGACCATTCTGAAT
Source organism: Bufo gargarizans (assembly GCF_014858855.1). Taxonomy (NCBI): domain Eukaryota; kingdom Metazoa; phylum Chordata; class Amphibia; order Anura; family Bufonidae; genus Bufo; species Bufo gargarizans. The sequence continues at coordinate 139,502,515 of NC_058087.1, read as the reverse complement.
AGTAATCATTGACCACAACTCTCTGGACACGGTCCTATAGCCAGTTTTCAATCCAATTACAAACCATACTTTCCAAGCCAATAGACCTTACTTTGCTTATTAAGCGTCTATGAGGGACAGTATCAAAAGCCTTTGCAAAATCCAGAAACACTACATCCACACCCGCCCCTCTGTCCAGGCTTCTACTCACCTCCTCATATAAATAAATCAGGTTAGTCTGGCAACTTCTGTCCTTGTTAAACCCATGCTGGTTATCAATTATAATATTATTTATAGTCACATACTCCTGTATATAGTCCCTTAAGAGTCCTTCAAACATTTTTTCCACAACAGAAGTTAAACTAACTGGTCTATAATTACCTGTGGAGGACCTTGATCCATTTTTTCAATATGGGCACCACGTTTGCCTTGCGCCAATCACTTGGCACTGTACCAGTCCCTAGAGCATCCTTAAAAATTATAAACAGGTGCACAGCAATGACTGAACTGAGCTCTTTAAGCACTCTTGGATGTAATCCATCTGGAACTGGAGCTTTGTTCACATTTACCATATTTAACTTCTCTTGGACCATATCTACAGTTAGACAATTGAGTATATCACAGGACGTACTAACAGCCCAGGTGTCTCAGAAATCAGCTCCTTTATCTTCTTTTGTATATACAGAGCTAAAAAACCTATTTAGGAACTCTGCCTTTTCCTTATCTTCAGTGACTACCCCCACTTTACCATTATTTAGGGACCCTACCTGCTCAGACCTAGGTTTTTTAGCATTTATATATTAAAAAAACTTTTTGGGATTTGTTTTGCTTTCTCTTGCTACCTGCTGTTCGTTTAGTATCTTTGCTAATTTTATCTCCTTTTTGCAGATTTTATTAAGCCCTTTGTAATCTTCAAACGCTACAGCTGACCCCTCAGATTTCTATTTTTTAAATGTCCTCTTTTTGTCTTTTATTGCTCTTTTTACAGTAGCTGTAAGCCATAGGGGGTTTCGTTTTAGCAGTTTATACTTGTTATCTAAAGGGATACAATCTTTAGTGCCATTACTCAATGTGGATTTAAAGCTCTCCCATTTATCCTCAGTATTATTATGTGACAGTAGCTGCTCCCAGTCTATGCCCTGAAATGCTGCCCTCAACCCAGGGAAATTAGCCTTTTTGAAATTCAGTGTCTTTGCTCTGCCTGACAGAGTTTGCTTTTTATAGTTTAGGGGGAATATAATTATATTGTGCTCACTATTACCTAGTGTTTCTCGAACAGTAACATTACCAACAAGCTCTGCATCATTAGAAATTACCAGATCCAACAGAGCATCGCCCCTAGTGGGAGCTTCTACAAACTGTCCCATAAAGTGGTCCTGCAGCAAGTTGAGGAATCTTCTCCCCTTTGCGGTTGAGGCAGAACCATGACCCCAGTCAATGTCTTGGAAGTTAAAATCTCCCACTATGACCACTGTACCAGCCTGTGCCGCCCGCTCTATTTGGTCATACAGTTGCATTTCTATCTCCTCTGTGATGTTAGGGGGTCTTTAGATTACACCAAGTATTATTTTTTCAGTGTTTATATCCCTTTCAACTTCCACCCATAAGGTTTCCACATCCTCACCCAGAATTGCCTCTCACACTTGTCTTCAGATCACTCCTCACATACAGGCACACGCCACCACCTTTTCTATTGACGCTGTCTTTCCTAAATAGTGTAAAACCCTCAATATTCACAGCCCAGTCATGTGAAGAGTCCAACCATGTCTCAGCCACACCAACTACATCTATGTGTTCTTCTAGTACCATAGCCTCCAGCTCCCCTAGCTAAACTTCTGGCATTTGTGAAAATACATTTTAAATTACTATTACCTGTAAAGTTATTATCCAGGATTTTTTGGTTACCTTGGTTGATGTTTGCATGTAACAGGTTCTTGTTACCAGCAGTTCTATTTTTCATAAATGTATAGTTCTGCCCAGTCTTTTCCCTATTTTTCTCACTAACCCCAGCCCCCACTAAATCCCAACTGTCCCCTTCTATAACCCACTCTCTATCTATCAGGTATTGGTTCCATCTCCGCAAATCTATCCCAATATATTGATAAAATTCTTCAACCCATTGTCATACAAACCCCTTCGTATATTAAAGATACCACTGACATTATATCCACATTAGAGCAACTGACCATTGAGGACCATTGGACCATAGGTTTAATGGACGTCAATGCATATATACGATTACTGAACACAAACAAGGTCTAGACAATATAAACATAGAGTTCTATTTATATATCATACTATAAATGAATTCAGCCAGTAAAACTATCACCAGATATCTAACCATTTAACCACAGTCTTTATTCACATATCACTTATTTATACACTCTACCTATATGGAAACATAATTTCTCAATAAAGTAATAAGCTATATTCTTTATGCAACCTAAGTTTAGTATTCGGAGCAGGCGCAGTGAGTGAAGGACGCTCTCCTGCTGTCAGCTTCCTCACTGCTCCTGTGCCGAAGGAAGGAAGCCGGCAGCAGTAGCACGTCCTTCACTCAGTGCGCCTGTGCCAAATACTAAAAGAGACAGCGCAGGTGCGGGATTTACGGGACACTGAGGAGAACTCGAAAGTCAATCAACTGGACCTGGGCATGCCAAAAGGTGCGTAGACCGAGCCTCTAGGTGCTGAAGCAACGCCCTAATAGCACCTAGAGGCTCATTAGCATATTTTAAAAGTCTTTATTTTAAGAGAACTGCGGCAGGCAGGGAGTTATAAAGCATACTGTTATGTACTGACATTAGCAGAGCTCCAGATGGCGACCAAAACGGTCGCCAATGCACCTTAAAATTTGCAGATGGCGACATGACTTTTTAGTCTTGTTGCCATTTGCGACTGTACCGCCGCCCTCCTGCGCAGCCTACGTTCTCTTCACTAGCAAACTGCACAGTGGAGAAGAAAGGAGTCCCTCCCTTTCCACTGTGATGCCACCGCCACTACCACCAATGGGGAGATAGCAGGGAGGAGCTGTGGCCACTGCGCCACCAATGAATGTAAAACATATTAAAACAAGTGTCAGCAGCGGTATCACAGAGCCGGCATCCGGTCTCAATAACAGGGCATGCAATCCGCTGCAATTAACCCCTCAGGTGCCACATCTGAGGGGTTAATTGCCGCAGATTGCATGCCCTGTTATTGAGGCCGGGTGCCGGGTCTGTTATACCGCTGCTGACACTTGTATAAATAAGTTAAAGAGGACCTTTCATGGGTCCAAAGAATATGAACTTAGTAGCAGGCTGCATAGAGCAGAGCCCAGGGATATAAGTGCACTTACTATTATTCCTGGGCGCCGCTCCGTTTGCCCGCTGTGGCCCCCGGTATTTCCAACATTCAGAGCAAGGAGGTAGAGACGCCAGTGTCTATCCTTCTCCCTGACAGCAGCGCTGACCAATCACAGCGCAGAGCTCAAAGCCGGGGAGAAAAAAAACCTCCCCGGCTCTGAGCTGTGATTGGACAGCGCTGCTGTCAGGGAGAAGGAGAGTAGTGTTGAGCGCGAATATTCGAATTGCGAATATTTTTCGCGAATATCGCAATTTCGAGATTTCGCGAATATTTAGAATATCGTTCTATATATTCGCGAAATCGAATATTAGTTTTATTTTTTTTATTTTTTTTTCTTTCCCACTTCCCTAAAGTTGTTCTTACCTGTCCTTTGGATTCCTGGCTACTCCAGTCAGTGCCCGTTGCCGCTTCTTAGCACTGCTATTTTCCATATTGGTCACAATACTTGGAATCCGCACTGGCCACCAATGACTATAGAGGGAGGGGGAGGCCGCACTGGTCATATTTAATACTGGGGAGGGAGGGAGGGGGAGGCCGCACTGGTCATATTTAATACTGGGAATCCGCACTGGCCACAGATGAATATAGAGGGAGGGGGGCCGCACTGGTTACAATTAATACTGGGGAGGGAGGGGGGGCCGCACTGGCCACCAATAAGTTAAATACAGGAGGGGGGGAGTCTGCCCCCTGCTGCCTGGCAGCATCTGCCAGGCAGCAGGGGGCAGTCATGTACACAGTTCTCAGTATATTCTAACTTGAAGCGTCCCCATCACCATGGGAACGCTTCTGTGTTTAGAATATACTGTCGGATCTGAGTTTTCTGAAGTGAAAAATCAGATCTGAAAAACAGTTATGCAGACGGATCCGTTCTGAACGGATGCAAGCGTTTGCATTATAGGAGCGGATCCGTCTGTGCAGACACCAGACGGATCCGCTCCTAACGCAAGTGTGAAAGTAGCCTTAATTACATTCATTGGTGGTGCAGTGCGCCCTCCCAGAGCAAATGGCTCCTGGTTATTATTTTTTTTTGTCTGGAGCACTGATTAGCACATCACTAATGTCAGTCAGCTACATAACGTTATTTCTAATGACAGAAACCCTTTAAGGAAAAAAAACAATACTGTACCTGCAATTAGATGTTACTTTATCCCGATCGCTTCATAGCTTTCTAATTCTAAGGCAACATCGCCACCTACTGAACACAAGTTAAAAGACCATTATCTTGCAAACCTTAACAGATGGAAAAATCCCTATGTAGGAGATATTTTAGGAATTGACTCTTTTTACAAATTAATAATACATGTTTTTTTCTGATATTTCTTATATTTTATTTTTTATTATCTTTTTGTTTGTTTTCTATTTATTATCTTTTTGTTTGTTTTCTATTTTAAGGTTTCCATTCAAAGAAATAGGTTTAATAAATTAATTTTTACAGCATTTTTTTAAATAAATTTTTATAACAACTACAATTGTACCTATTGGCGATATGCGCATGATGCTTTTTATTCAGCATTCTAGCAAATAAATGTATATTGCACCAAGATCCATTTTTATTGTTGTATTAAACTACTTAAACATATTGTGATTAGGGATGAGCGAACTCGAACTGTATAGTTCGGGTTCGTACCGAATTTTGGGGTGTCCGTGACACGGACCCGAACCCGGACATTTTCGTAAAAGTCCGGGTTCGGGTTCGGTGTTCGTCGCTTTCTTCGCGCTTTTGTGACGCTTTCTTGGCGCTTTTTGAAAGGCTGCAAAGCAGCCAATCAACAAGCGTCATACTACTTGCCCCAAGAGGCCATCACAGCCATGCCTACTATTGGCATGGCTGTGATTGGCCAGAGCACCATGTGACCCAGCCTCTATTTAAGCTGGAGTCACATAGCGCCGCCCGTCACTCTGCTCTGATTAGCGTAGGGAGAGGTTGCGGCTGCGACAGTAGGGCGAGATTAGGCAGATTAACTCCTCCAAAGGACTTGATTAACTGATCGATCTGCAGCTGTGGATCATTGAGCTGCTGATCCTCAATTGCTCACTGTTTTTAGGCTGCACAGACCGTTTGTCAGTCACATTTTTCTGGGGTGATCGGCGGCCATTTTGTGTCTTGTGGTGCGCCAGCACAAGCTGCGACCAAGTGCATTTAACCCTCAATGGTGTGGTTGTTTTTTGGCTAAAGCCTACATCAGGGTGAAGCTGTCACACCAAGTGCATTTAACCAGCAATAGTCTGTTTATTTTTTGGCCATATCCCAGTCTAATTCTGTCACTAAATCCATACCGGTCACCCAGCGCCTAAATACTAGGCCTCAAATTTATATCCCGCTAAATCTGTCCTTAGTGCTGTAGCTGGGCGAGTTATTTAGTGTCCGTTCAAGCACATTTCTTGTTCTGGGTTGAAATACAATTCCCAATTTAGCAATTTCATAATTTAGTGGTTTCTGCTATATCAGAGCTATTTGAAATCTATCCCTAAAAGGGTATATAATATTCAAGGTGCACATTGGGTCATTCAGAATAACTTCACACACACCCGCTACTGTGTATTTCCAAGTCTAATTCTGGCACTAAACCCATACCTGTCACCCAGCGCCTAAATACTAGGCCTCAAATTTATATCCAGCTAAATCTGTCCCTAGTGCTGTAGCTGGGCGAGTTATTTAGTGTCCGTTCAAGCACATTTCTTGTTCTGGGTTGAAATACAATTCCCAATTTAGCAATTTCATAATTTAGTGGTTTCTGCTATATCAGAGCTATTTGAAATCTATCCCTAAAAGGGTATATAATATTCAAGGTGCACATTGGGTCATTCAGAATAACTTCACACACACCCGCTACTGTGTATTTCCAAGTCTAATTCTGGCACTAAACCCATACCTGTCACCCAGCGCCTAAATACTAGGCCTCAAATTTATATCCCGCTAAATCTGTCCTTAGTGCTGTAGCTGGGCGAGTTATTTAGTGTCCGTTCAAGCACATTTCTTGTTCTGGGTTGAAATACAATTCCCAATTTAGCAATTTCATAATTTAGTGGTTTCTGCTATATCAGAGCTATTTGAAATCTATCCCTAAAAGGGTATATAATATTCAAGGTGCACATAGGGTCATTCAGAATAACTTCACACACACGCTTCTGTGCATTTCCAAGTCTAATTCTGTCACTAAATCCATACCGGTCACCCAGCGCCTAAATACTAGGCCTCAAATTTATATCCAGCTAAATCTGTCCCTAGTGCTGTAGCTGGGCGAGTTATTTAGTGTCCGTTCAAGCACATTTCTTGTTCTGGGTTGAAATACAATTCCCAATTTAGCAATTTCATAATTTAGTGGTTTCTGCTATATCAGAGCTATTTGAAATCTATCCCTAAAAGGGTATATAATATTCAAGGTGCACATTGGGTCATTCAGAATAACTTCACACACACCCGCTACTGTGTATTTCCAAGTCTAATTCTGGCACTAAACCCATACCTGTCACCCAGCGCCTAAATACTAGGCCTCAAATTTATATCCCGCTAAATCTGTCCTTAGTGCTGTAGCTGGGCGAGTTATTTAGTGTCCGTTCAAGCACATTTCTTGTTCTGGGTTGAAATACAATTCCCAATTTAGCAATTTCATAATTTAGTGGTTTCTGCTATATCAGAGCTATTTGAAATCTATCCCTAAAAGGGTATATAATATTCAAGGTGCACATAGGGTCATTCAGAATAACTTCACACACACGCTACTGTGCATTTCCAAGTCTAATTCTGTCACTAAATCCATACCGGTCACCCAGCGCCTAAATACTAGGCCTCAAACGCAGCCGCCTGTCTACAGCCAATGTGGACAAGCTGACGTTCATAAAAATGAACCAGGCATGGATCCCACAGGATCTGTCCGTCCCTTGTCCAGATTAGACATTAACTACCTCCCCTTAACCATATATTATTGGACTCCAGGGCACTTCCTCATTCAATCCTATTTTTATTTTCATTTTACCATTATATTGCGAGGCTACCCAAAGTTGAATGAACCTCTCCTCTGTCTGGGTGCCGGGGCCTAAATATATGCCAATGGACTGTTCCAATGTTGGGTGACGTGAAGCCTGATTCTCTGCTATGACATGCAGACTGATTCTCTGCTGACATGAAGCCAGATCCTCTGTTACGGGACCTCTCTCCTCTGCCTGTGTGCTGGGCCTAAATTTATGAAAATGGACTCTTACAGTGGTGGGTGACGTGAAGCCTGATTCTCTGCTATGATATGAAGACTGATTCTCTGCTGACATGAAGCCAGATTGTCTGTTACGGGACCTCTCTCCTCTGCCTGGGTGCTGGGCCTAAATATATGCCAATGGACTGTTGCAGTGGTGGCTGACGTGAAGCCTCATTCTCTGCTATGACATGCAGACTGATTCTCTGCTGACATGAAGCCAGATTGTCTGTTACGGGACCTCTCTCCTCTGCCTGGGTGCTGGGTAGTGTTGAGCGCGAATATTCGAAAAGCAAATTTTTTTCGCGAATATCGCAACTTCGCGATTTCGCGAATATTTCGAATATAGTGCTATATATTCGTAAAAACGAATATTCGTTTTTTGTTTTTTCCCCCCCCCCACAAAATTACAGCACACATATAATTGATTGTTTCCCAAAGGTCCAACAGCTCAGATCTTACTCACATTGCCTAGAAAGTGATTGAGGCGCGAATCTTCGTAAGGCGATGTTATTAGCGCACATGCGAATATCGGCACGTCCCAGAACAGAGGCAAAGGGCTTTGCATTCATACATTAGTGAATTGAGTTGCGAATCTTCGTAAGGCGATTTTATTAGCGCACATGCGAATATCGGCACGTCCCAGAACAGAGGCAAAGGGCTTTGCATTCATACATTAGTGAATTGAGTTGCGAATCTTCGTAAGGCGATTTTATTAGCGCACATGCGAATATCGGCACGTCCCAGAACAGAGGCAAAGGGCTTTGCATTCATACATTAGTGAATTGAGTTGCGAATCTTCGTAAGGCGATTTTATTAGCGCACATGCGAATATCGGCACGTCCCAGAACAGAGGCAAAGGGCTTTGCATTCATACATTAGTGAATTGAGTTGCGAATCTTCGTAAGGCGATTTTATTAGCGCACATGCGAATATCGGCACGTCCCAGAACAGAGGCAAAGGGCTTTGCATTCATACATTAGTGAATTGAGTTGCGAATCTTCGTAAGGCGATTTTATTAGCGCACATGCGAATATCTACACTTGTCCCAGAACAGAGGCAAAGGGCTTTGCATTCATACATTAGTGATTGAATTGAGCTGCGAATCTTCGTAAGGCGATTTTATTAACGCAAATGCAAATATCTACACTTGTCCCCAGAACAGAGAGGCAAAGGCCTGTGCATTCATATAGTATAGCACCATATTCGCGAATACGTAGAACTTCGTAAAATTCGATTTACGAATATTCGTATTTTTTATTTTACTTTCCACCTTACAGATTACATTGATCTGTACTCTGTCAACTACTGTCATCACCCCCCACTGTATCTCGATTGATTCCCAAAAGTCTCACATTCCCTAGAAAGTGATTGAGGTGCGAATCTTCGTAAGGCGATTTTATTAGCGCACATGCGAATATCTACACTTGTCCCAGAACAGAGGCAAAGGGCATTGCATTCATACATTAGTGATTGAATTGAGTTGCGAATCTTCGTAAGGCGATTTCATTAGCGCACATGTGAATTTTGCATAGCATATGTATTATGCGATGCGAAAATTCGAATTATCGCATATGCGAAATAATAACGAATTTGAATAATCGCGAATATTTTACGAATATTCTTTCGAATATTCACAAAATTTCGCGAATTCGAATATGGGACATGCCGCTCAACACTAGTGCTGGGCCTAAATTTATGACAATGGACTGTTGCAGTGGTGGCTGACGTGAAGCCTCATTCTCTGCTATGACATGCAGACTGATTCTCTGCTGACATGAAGCCAGATTCTCTGTTACGGGACCTCTCTCCTCTGCCTGTGTGTGTGCTGGGCCTAAATATATGCCAATGGACTGTTGCAGTGGTGGCTGACGTGAAGCCTCATTCTCTGCTATGACATGCAGACTGATTCTCTGCTGACATGAAGCCAGATTCTCTGTTACGGGACCTCTCTCCTCTGCCTGTGTGTGTGCTGGGCCTAAATATATGCCAATGGACTGTTGCAGTGGTGGCTGACGTGAAGCCTCATTCTCTGCTATGACATGCAGACTAATTCTCTGCTGACATGAAGCCAGATTCTCTGTTACGGGACCTCTCTCCTCTGCCTGGGTTCCGGGGCCTAAATATCTGAGAATGGACTGTTCCAGTGGTGGGTGACGGGAAGCCAGATTCTCTGCTATGGAACCTCTCTCCAATTGATTTTGGTTAATTTTTATTTATTTAATTTTTATTTTAATTCATTTCCCTATCCACATTTGTTTGCAGGGGATTTACCTACATGTTGCTGCCTTTTGCAGCCCTCTAGCTCTTTCCTGGGCTGTTTTACAGCCTTTTTAGTGCCGAAAAGTTCGGGTCCCCATTGACTTCAATGGGGTTCGGGTTCGGGACGAAGTTCGGGTCGGGTTCGGATCCCGAACCCGAACATTTCCGGGATGTTCGGCCGAACTTCTCGAACCCGAACATCCAGGTGTTCGCTCAACTCTAATTGTGATTAATATATACAGCCAGAGATATCAGAGTGCCCCCCACATCTATAATTTATTGCCATTTTCAGTTAATAGGCGGATACGCTTATCGGTTATAATGCCACCAGCAGCACTAAATACACGCTCAGACAAAATGCTGGCGGCAGGCCAGGCCAGCACCTCCAAGGCGTAGCGCGTCAGTTCGTGCCACATGTCCAGCTTGGACACCCAGTAGTTGTAAGGCACTGAGGGATTATTGAGGACGCTAACACGGTTTGCCATGTACTCCTTCACCATCTTCCAAAATTTTTCCCTCCTTGTGACACTAGGCCGCGCATCAGCTTGAGGGTGCTGACGGGGTGTCATGAAACTGTCCCAGGCTTTGGAGAGTGTTGCCCTGCCTCTGTTGGAACTGCTGTGTGTTACCTTTGTCTCCCCTCCTCGGTTGGCCAAGGAACTACGGACTCTGCCGGCAGTGTTGTCTGATGGATAGTTTTGGAGCAATTTTTCAACAAGGATCTTCTGGTAATGCACCCTTTTTCTCGTCCTTTCCACCAGAGGAATGAGAGATGAGAAGTTCTCTTTGTGGCGGGGGTTGAGAAGGGTAAACAACCAGTCATCTAAAATGCGTATAACGCGCGGGTCACGGGAAAGGCAGCCTAACATGAAGTCCGCTATGTGTGCCAGAGTACAAAGAGGCAAGACTTTGCTGTCGTCATCAGGAAGATCACTCTCAATCTCCTCATCTTCTTCCTCCTCTTCTGCCCACTCACGCTGAACAGATGGAATTAAACTTCCATGGGTACTACCCTCTGTAGCGGAGGCAACCGTCTCCTGCTCCTCCTCCTCATCTTCATCGTCCAAGTCGCGCTGAGAAGACGACCTGAGGGTGGTCTGGCTATCACCCTGTGTAAGGTCTTCCCCCATTTCCACCTCTTCCACATGCAAAGCGTCGTCATTAATTGTGAGCAGCGAGCGTTTGAGTAGACACAGAAGTGGGATGGGTACGCTGATAATAGCGTTTTTGCCGCTCACCATCTGTGTTGATTCCTCAAAGTCTCTTAAAACCTCACAGAGTTCAGACCTCCATGCCCAGTCCTCGCTTGTGAAGAGCAGAAGCTGACTTGAAAGGTGACGACCATGTTGCAGCTGGTATTCCACTATTGCCATCTGCTGCTCACAAAGCCTGGCCAACATGTGGAACGTGGAGTTCCAGCTCGTGCTCACGTCGCACAACAGCCGGTGAGCTGGCAATTTCAAGCGCTGCTGCAGCGCTGAAAGACCGTCTGAAGCTGTCGAAGACTTGCGAAAATGAGCACACACGCGGCGCACTTTCACCAGTAGCTCAGGCAAATTAGGGCAGGTTTTGAGAAACCGCTGAACTACAAGGTTAAACGTTAAACACGTGGGCTAGGCATGGGATGTGTCTGAGCTTGCCGAGCTCCAAAGCCGCCACCAAGTTACGGCCAATATCAGACACAACCATGCCTGGTTGTAGGTTGAGTGGCGAGAGCCACAGCTCAGTCTGGTCTGTTTTCCCCTGCCACAGTTCTGCGGCAGTGAGCTGTTTGTCCCCTAAGCATATCAGCTTCAGCATGGCCTGTTGACGCTTCCCCACTGCAGTGCTACACTGCTTCCGGCTACTGACTGATGGCTTACTGTTGCTGCAAGATGATAATTCAGAGGTTAAAGTAGAGGAGGAGGCGGAGGAGGAGAAGGGGAGGTTGCAGCCACTAACATACAGTAGGTGGCGGTGGTAACCCTGATGGAAGTAGGGCCCACAATCCTTGGCGTCGGTAGCACCTGTGCCATACCAGGGTACGACTCGCTTCTGGCCTCCACAATTTTCACCCAGTGAATCATCATCAGGGAAATGTAGCGTCCCTGGCCGAATGCACTTGTCCATGTATCCGTGGTTAAGTGGACCTTCCCAGTAACTGCGATAGTCAGGGCTCGTGTGATGTTACGGGACACATGTTGGTGTAAGGCGGGCATGGCACACCTTGAAAAATAGTGGCGGCTGGGGACTGCGTAACGCGGGACGGCCGCCGACATCAGGCTGCGAAGTCCTCAGTGTCCACAAGCCTAAATGGCAACATTTCCAGGGCCAGTAATTAGGAAAGCTGCGCATTTAGTGCTATGGCCTGTGGGTGGGTGGCTGGATATATGCGCTTGCGTGCAAAGGCCTGGGGTAAGGACATTTGGACGCTGCGCTGGGACACGGAAGTAGAGGTGGTTCCTGATGGTGCTTGTGAAGGTCCAGGTGCAGGGCTGGAGGCATCTGGGCCTGCACCTTCGACAGGGGATTGGCCAGCACATAACATAGGGAAAGAAGAGGCAGTGGTGTGACCTGCAGACACAGATTGTGGACCCAGGAGTTCGTCCCACTTATTACGGTGCTTGGATGCCATGTGGCAAATCATGCTGGTGAGGTTGCTAGTGTTCATGCCTTGGCTCATTTTCATATGGCACAGGTTGCAAACTATTACTCTTTTGTCGCCTGCACTTTCCTCAAAAAAGCGCCATACCGCGGAACATCTACCCCTTGGCAAGGGAGATTTCCGCAAGGGGGTGCTCCGTGGAACAGTTGCGGGCCTGTTTGGTTTGGCCCGCCTTCTCCCTTTTGGCACCCCACTGCCTCTTCCAGCCTGTTGCGGTGCTGCAGATCCCTCCCCCTATGTACTGCTGTCCTCTCTCGGCTTTCCACATTCCCAGATTGGGTCAGTGACCTCATCGTCCACCACCTCCTCTTCCACTTCCTAACTCTGATCATCCTCCTGATTTGTTGACCTAACCACAACCTCAGTGATTGACAACTCTGTCTCATCCTCTTTATCAACCTCTTGAGACAGTATTTGCGGTTGACTCATTGGCAACGGGGTCTCATCATCATCCACCTCATTAAACACTAATTGCCGTTCCCCACCGTCATGTTCTTGTGACTGTGGATGCTCAAGAGGTTGGGAATCAGGGCACAAGATCTCATGTCCCTCTTCAAGCAAGCTTGGCGAAAGGGCCAAACCAAGTAATGGCGATGAAAAGAGGTCCTCGGAAATCCGAGTGTGGGATCACTTGTTTGGCCAGACTGTACATGGTGGGAGGGGTGAGGATTGTGTTAATCAGACTCCTGGCTACTGAGACTGGACTTGGTGGAAGACAGGGTGGTGCTTAACCGACTGGAAGCATTATCTGCTGCAATCCAATTGACCACCTGGTCGCACTGGTCTGACTTCAAGAGTGGTGCCTTGCGCCACACTGCAAACTCGGACATGAAGCTAGGTATCATGGATGATTGTTTTTCTTGTGCTCTGGCAGCAGGCACAGTTTCTCTGTGCCCAGGGCCACGGCCTACAGGACAGGTACCACAGGTAATGTCACTGTTAGCAGTGTCTACTGAAAAAGTGCACTGGATGTCACTGATATTTGAGGGATGCGCACACTTTAAACAGGATATATGGCACGGATAATTTAACTGTCTGTAGCGGACACCGTCTACAGATAAATTGCACTGGATGTCACTGATATTTTAGGGATGCGGACACTTTACACTGGAGATGTGGTGCGAATAATTTAACTGACTGCAGCGGCCTATTACATTACATATTGCAGGATGCGCTAAAAATATATATTGCTGCTGTCACACACAATAGTCCTTAAAAGGACTTTTGGGTCTCTGAAAAGTTTTTGGTATAAAAATCTTCCTATTACACTCCCTACACTGTCTGCCCCTTCCTATGCACAGCTCTCCCTAACACTGAGCAATTTAGTGCAGTTTGCGCTACAAACATATATTGCTGCTGTCACACACAATAGTCCTTACAAGGACTTTTGGGTCTCTGAAACGTTTTTGTACAAAAAAAAAATTCAATAACACTCCCTACACTCTCTGTCCCTTCCTATGTTTAGCTCACCCTGACTATGAATGAGCCGAACATGCGTCATTGGGTGCTATATAGCACCCGATTACTCTTTCTGGCCAGCCAATCACTGTAATGCCAGTAGCCAACATGGCTACTGTCATTACAGTGAGGGCAGTACTTACCTGCACGTTTATTGGCTGCGTAGCAGCCAAGAAACGTGCAGGGAGGAGACTCAAGCATGGCGCTCGAGCACATGCAGTATTTAGCCAAGTACCGCCATGTGCCGAGCATCGAGATGCTCGAGCCGAACCGGTGTTCGGCCGAGCATGCTCGATCATCACTAGTATTTTTACATAATTTAAATTCTTAAAACACAATACATGTAATAAAATATAGCGTTAACTCTTAAGCCTGATCCAAAGCCATTTACTTGAAATTTTTAGGTGTGAGTACAGTTCAGACTTTATGAACATGATTCCAGGAACAGATTAAAGACACCAAGGATACAGAGTATTTCTACACTAGCTGTCAACAGTCCAATGCACAGTCCAATCAACTGTGACTTGTTCTTGCCAATGATAACCCTACCATACATATAAATATCAAAACAATTTGCCAATTTTGGGATCGACTGACAAGCTTATGACATGTATTTAGCCTGGACATCCTCCAATCCTCCGACATCTGCCAATTGATAAAAAATGAAACAAAACAACGCATCAACAACATGCTGATTTCAGTAACCTAATCCTTTGTTTCCCTTATTGTTAGAGGTGTCTGAAATAAAAATAGATGTCTATCCGTGACTTATTGCCCTGTTCCATTAATACACACTCATATACATGGAACGTGTATGGTTATGAAGGAGGTGGGAATGATCACTGTGGGATTTACAATCAGTCTCGATGTATAGACAGATATACCATTGCACAGTACACCCTGGCCCACATTTAGTAATGTGTTTGCACCTAGATTTAGGCATAAATTGGTACATTTATGGTTAAGAGAAATCTTTACCTAGCAGACAAAAAAGTGTGGCCTAAAGTGGCTTTCTTGGATTTTTTAATTGGTGGCCTATCTTCCTGAAATTATATTAGAGAATGGAGTACCACACACTGTTATGCTCTTCCCGGTGCCAGTGAAGACCCGATGGTCATCCAACAGTAGTATAAATATGTGGCACATGGAATATTCTTTGCAATTTAAAGGTAATTTTATTTGGTGATTTTCACAATAAAAGGTTCATGATCCAGTTTTTAGGAAATTAATTGTTGCGTAACCACTATCCATATGTGAGCCGGATGTTTCGGGCCATAGGGACTTTCTTCAGTGGCTTGGAGTTTCTGGATCCAGATATCCCTTCATCTCTGACCACAGAAACTCCAAGCCGCTGAAGAAGGTCCCTATGGACTGAAACGTCCAGCTAACATATTAATAGTGGTTACGCAACATTTAATTTTCTAAAAACTGGATCACAAACCTTTTATTCTGAAAATCACTAAATAAAATGACCTTTAAAAAGCAAAAAATTCTCTGTGTGCCGGATATTTATACTACTATCCTTCTGATATCTTATCAGTGGGGGCTCGTGACCCAGAACCCTGCTGATCAGCTGCTTGAGAAGGCAACGCGGCCTTCTCTCTGATACATGTGTAGCCGATCTAAAATTGAGCCACAGTGTTATCTCGTGACAAAAATCAATTGAAAACTGAGTTAACATTTTGTTGTCATTCTTTACTTAACACTTTAACCATCAAGTTTAGCTCGGCTGCATCTGTACATTGTATAGCGGCTCTGCTTACTATCGCAGCCCAGTCCTATTCACTACAATCTAGGATCTAGGCCATGTGACCGATGAATGTGACATCACATGGCCTAGGAAAAGCTGCGAGAAGGCGTTACTGTGAGTGCTAGTGCCTTCTCAAACAGCAGATTGGTGGGGCCCAGGACAGGATTTAGAGGATAGGTCAGCAATTAAAACAATCCCATAAAACCCCTTTAATGGAAAAGGTGTAACACCCCAGAGAACCCTCAGCCTCGGCTGGATGAAGCAAGCAGACAACCTCTAAAGTTTTTAGGACAAAAGCATTCCCTGAGAGAACATCTGAAAGTAAGTACAGAGACCTAGGAGAAGCCATATTCCTTCTCAGCTAGTCAGTCCCCACACAGCAGAAGGTACAGTTCAAAGCAGAAGCTAAATTCCTGCCACAGTTACAGAGCTATCAAGCAGACGTCTTATCCTGCAAGCTCCAGATTTATACTGCAGAAGATTTATTCCTGCCAACCATTGCCAAAACCTGCTGGGACCACAGACCAAAACTGTATACTGCTTGGATTCAAGTTATCTTCAGTAAAGAAAAGTTTGAACTTCACCTAAAGGTCTGGACATAATTTCTGCTGCAAAATACTTCTATTACTCATACTATTACTACACTCAAATTTATTGCAAGTGAGCCAGGAGCCAGGAGTCCAGCCGTACCCAGGTAGGAGACACCGTTGACACAATTATCATCACCTATAGAGACAATATAGGCCATTCCTAACCTGGGACATGTGTTATAACATCTTGGGAGGGCCCAGTGATAGTACCCTGCGCACGCTGCAATTGGCATCATGAACAAACTATAGACTGACCCAGTCATTTCATAATTTGGCATCAGCGTATACCCGTAACCTGCTCATTGCATTTTTGGCATCACTAGAACAGGATCGAAGTGTGTGCCAACAGGATTGAATTGTGTGCCTAACAGGATCGGATTGTGTGCCTATCCCTGCTACAAGGCCTAAGAATTGTGTGAAAACCCTGAAAATTGACTTTTATTGCCTATATTGCAGTGCCAGAAAGTGCTACACAGTGTGCACCGGCACTCTAGGGGTTAATTCACAATATTTCTGTAATGGCGCCGCTTCTTCATGCCCTGTGGAAGCGGGAAAACTCAAGAAAGCCCTCTCAGGAGCGCGAAAATGATGTCTATGCCCCCCTACAAGCGGGAAAACTCAGGACTGCCCACCAAGAACACTGCAATGTGAGCCAAGGGAGTGAAGACTCCTCCCTCTGGGCTCCACCCTCATTCCCCACACTGAGTGAGAGAGCAGAAGCAGAGAAGATGACGCTCCCACAACCCAAGTGGGGAGAAATGCTTGTCAACGGGGAGCCAGTCTATGATCACTACCCACCGGAGATCCGCGTGTCCCAGTTGGTCCGGAAGAATGGCCCATCGACTCTGGCTACAATCCAGGAGGCAGTGGATCCCTCGGCAGGGGCTGAATCTGCACCCAAGATGGCCACCGACGTTCCGCCTGCTCCCGCGGAAGCATCAAGGCACCAGAGGAGATGACCACATCTGCTACCTCACCGCTTGCACCAACGTCCGACGCCCCGATCCAAGAGCCAGTTGCACCACTAGAGGAGATGACCACCATTCTGAAGACAGCCGTGATCACACCAGATGACCAACAGGAGGCACCGGAACCGGCTGCCCGGCCGTGACACCAGGTAGAAACAGCCCCGCTCCCTGAGGCCCCGGTCCAGCCCGTAGCTGCCCCTGCATCGCGCCTGGTGGGTCCCGATACTACCACTAGGCCAGAACAGGCCCCGTTCCGCACGCCCGCTGGCGCGGCAGAGGCGGCAGGGATTTCCACTCCGCCGCCCAGAAGGGACAGCGCCAGGCCAGGTCAGCTTAATCCAGAGGTCCCGCTAGAGATTACCAGTCAAACCCAGACCCCATGGGAATATAAGACCGCCGTAGAGGAATGGGTCAAGCAAGTCCTAGACGACCCCCAACCTGGCGACCCTAAGTTTACCAGACAGACAGGGACAGTCCTCTGGTTTTCTGTACAACGAGACGTGGGCTTCCTACAGGGCAACTACTCTGGAGCTGAGATATTTGTGTCCCGCCGCTCTGTTAAGCGTCCCTACCTGCCGCAGGCCCACCACAGTCTGTATGTGGGTGATCAAGTAGAGTACACCCCAATGCGGTCCCTTCAAGGCCCCTTCGCTGCAGGAGTGACTTTACTGGCCAAACCGTTATCCCCTGCCTTAACCCCAGAGACCTGGCAGGAGGACCCAGGCTCTGCAGGAAGGGTCAGATGTCTTCAAGAGACCCCAGATGACCAATTAAGGTTCAGAGAGCAAGTGCAGCCTGAGCCAGAGCCCCTCATCCCTGGCCTGGCCGCACCCCCCACACTACGGGTGGGCCAGATCAACAATTCAGTCCTGACCTTTAACCCCAGGGTGCAACCCTACATTTTGACCTGGAAGCTACCACAGGCACCTTCAGTTTGCCTGCCAGAACCCCTTTTGCCGGAGGTTTTGCCCACCTCTGCACCGGCTAGAGATCCCGGCTTGCAGCAAGTCACCACTGCGTTTTCCAGGCTGACTGCTCAGCCATTACCAGACACCACTAGAGGGCAGTGGCGCACCATTACGGCTGCTAAAGTGAGCTATCAAAGGCAAGAGCGCCCCCTGATGAGATTCAGCAGCTCAAGCAGCGAGGAGGAGCTGAAAGTCCTTCTCTAAATGCCCTTCTCATTCTAAATAAAGGACTATTGGGAGCCACAGTGTGGACTGGTCTTGCAGACTGAGAGACTGTTGGCCAGTTTTGTTGTTTCCGGTTGCCACAAGTTATAGCCTCAGCTGGATGGCCACTCTTGTGAGGACTCCCCCCATCTTCAACTACTGTTTATACAACCAAGTTTTATATTGTTTTACCCCCTTTCTCAGGTTACTTGAGAACCTCATGGGACTATGGTTCTGATCATGATGCTGTTTTATGTGCTTTTATATGACATTTTATATTATCCATTGGATTACAATTGACTTTTGTGTGTTTCCAGAGGATTCCACATCATAAAAGGACTCAAGTCATATTTGAGCGTATTATTGATTGCACTAGAAAATGCATAATATATTTACACTGTTCTACAGGTTATGCGACGTAATAAGCTTGCACCTAAAGATAGGACTCAAACGTGTACCTGAGCTCTTTGTGATCTCCATTGCTATATTATTGCACTGTTTTTGCACTACAGTTTGCAGGTTAAGCAACGTTCAAGTATTATATGCCCATTGTGTGTATTCTTTTCTAGGTGCCGCAATGTGACCTTCATGCACCTTTTTGTGATATTGCACTTAACCTTTGCACTTAGCTAGATCAGTAGCACCTTACTTCTGTGTGCCTTGCTTTACAGCTCTTGTCTCTCACCCCTTTAAACGGACTGCCTATCTGGATACTTAATACTAATGGCCTACACCCGGTTTTATATGCCAATAGGTACCTAGAGTAGGAACAAGTGGTAAGTCCCAGGCAGGTCTAGTAACTACACGTTTAACCCTGCTGCTTCGGGAATGGTTAGAGGAGTTTTTGACCCCTCCTTCCCGTTTGTTATTTGTTCAGGATTGCTCCCATTCTGAGGCGTCTTCCAGGAGTTCCATGGGATTCTCATACCCTCCTTCTGTGACATTGCCAGAAGTGCATGGAGAAGCTGAAACCACCCCTTCTGTGCCTTTGCCTAAGGTGTAGGCCTCAACCTTAGAGCCATTTTAGCTACCCATAATCACCATAGTGTTCGTGCTATAAGCCTTTGTCAGCGCAATTCATGCGCTTTCCTTCTTCTTTGTGTGGTGCCAAATCAATTAGAAGTATTAGTATGTACATGCCATACAGCTTTATAATGAGACCAGACACACTAGGTGGTTTCATGAAAGCATCTTCTCTCTTCCCTGAGTCATGGTAGAAGAGACGCGCCCCTTTATTTACATTACATTGACTTAAATAACAGACATGACATTACAAAAGGGGTGTTCCTTAAGAAGAGACTATTGGCTCCTTAACCTGATAGGAGTGGTTTCAGCAACTTCAACTGTGTTCATAGGTATATTTGAAAACTGTAATGTAATCCCCTCTTCCCCCTTCCTTATTTACCTTAAACAAAAGAATGCACACATGGCTCAAACATCTGGCTTGCGGCCATCTTGTGGACAAAAATGTGTACTACAGAATAATGTTTCAAACCAGATACACGTCTCTCACACCTTATATTTTGACTTTGGTGCAGGGAAGGGAATACAGGATAAAGCCACCCTTTCATTTGCGGGCATTTCATTACTTAATGGTGGGACTACAGAGTAAAGACACCTCCATGCTTTCTTTGGTGTTCAATGCCCAGAATACTTCAAAGTCAGTCAGTAGTGATTGCTTAGTGCAGACCTTTGGTTCACCGGTTATACCGAGAAGGAAACTGTTACTTAGGACACCCTACTCATGCGGGCAGGAACCTTAGGGTAGCCGTTTCATGTTTGTCTTTGTTTGTCTTTATATGTATTACATGCAGCACTTTGTATCAAAAACGGTATCCCAGAGCTTATTCCTCTCACTCTAAGCATAAGCCGAGGGAGGCTTAACTCAAAGTAAGGGGTAATGTAACACCCCAGAGTTGTGTTACTACACGCCTCTATCCTGCTACTGTCTTCTAAGAGCTTTTACATTGTCATCTGATATAATTTACATTATGTCTCCACAAATGTGCATTTAAAACCTGCTAAATGTAAATTTTCTTGTAATTTTCCATGTTCACCAGCAGGTGGCAGCAATGCATTGGTAAGGAACTAGTTACAGTTTAGTATATCTAGGCTGGAATGGTTCATTCTAGCTTAGCTCCCCCTCTGTGGAGGTGTGGCCTGTTAGAGTTAGTGTAGCCCACCCCCTGCTAGGGGTAGGGTGTGTGTGTAGGAGATCCCCTGCATAGGGAAGAAAGCCAGGATCTTGTCTCAGCTGAGACATTGATCACATATCCAGTCTAAGAACCCTCAGCCTCGGCTGGATGAAGCAAGCAGACAACCTCTAAAGTTCCAGGACGAAAGCATTCCCTGAGAGAACATCTGAGAGTAAGTCTAGAGACCTATGAGAAGCCAAATTCCTCCTCAGCTAGTCAATCCCCACACAGCAGAAGGTACAGTTCAAAGCAGAAGCTAAATTCCTGCCACAGTTACAGAGCTATCAAGCAGATGTCTTATCCTGCAAGCTCCAGATTTATACTGCAGAAGATTTATTTCCTGCCAACCATTGCCAAAACCTGCTGGGACCACAGACCAAAACTGTATACTGATTGGATTCAAGTTATCTTCAGTAAAGAAAAGTTTGAACTTCACCTAAATATCTAGACATAATTTCTGCTGCAAAATTCCTCCATTACTCCTACTATCACTACACTCAAATGTATTGCAAGTGAGCCAGGAGTCAAGCCGTACTAAGGTAGGAGACACCGTTGACACAATTATTGTGACGGTAGTAGAAAATATCCCCGTCAAGCATTCCCTTCTTGCCAAAAAAGAAAATCACCCAATATTCCACGAGTAGGAATATCCCTGGAATCGCCGAATAATCCATACATGAGTCAAAACTTAATGCTGGAACAAAACGAGACTCTCTTACTGGCACACAGAACTCCTCCTCTGGGCCAGGCTAGATAATTGAGTTTTAACAATACACACAGCTCAATTGTCTGCTGGCCAGAACATTTACAATTTTTAACACTTTCAGAATACACACAGCTCAATTGTCTGCTGGCCAGAACATTTACAATTTTTAACACTTTCAGAAAAGTACTTTCTATCCCACATACAAACATAATTTCAACCTCCCTGTTCGGTACACGAATACATTAATTCTTGACATTTAGAACCGAACAATATAGACCTTAAAATAGCAGGGAGAGAATTAAACTGAAGCATATAGGCAATTGCATCAAAGTCCTTCACAATGGCCCCCCTTTTTCTCCCTGCTCCGGCAACTCGGTTGGACCTTTCCTGGTCCAGTAGGGTTGACGGGTTCAGAGCTTTTAGTCCGAGGTTAAATCCGTTTGGCGTGACAATCCATCGGCATTCCCGTTTTGCTTGCCTGGGCGATAATGAATCGTAAAGTCATAGGGCTGTAAGGCCAAGCTCCAGCGTAGCAAACGGGCGTTGTCCCCTGAAACCCGGTTAAGCCACACCAAGGGGTTGTGATCAGTGATGAGAGTGAACGCCCGGCCATAAAGGTAAGGTGTGAGCTTTTTGAGTGCCCATACCAAGGCCAAACACTCTTTTTCAATGGTGGCATAGCTGACCTCCCTTGGCAACAGCTTCCGACTCAGGTATGCCACCGGGTGCTCGCCTCCATCCTCCCCGATCTGGCTTAGTACTGCCCCCAGTCCAAACATTGAAGCGTCTGTGTGGACAATAAATCTTTTGATAGGATCTGGGGTAACCAACACCGGAGCATTAACCAGAGCAGTCTTTAGTGTTTGGAAAGCCACCTCGCATTCCGGGGACCACAGGACTTGTCGGGGTAGCTTCTTTTTGGTCAAGTCAGTCAGGGGTTTGGCCAGGGCGCTATAGTCGGGTACAAAGCGTCTGTAATAGCCGGCTGTGCCTAAGAAAGCCATGACTTGTGTCTTGGTGTGGGGAGTGGGCCAATTGGCAACGGCCTCGATCTTAGCCGGCTCCGGCCGTTGCTTACCACATTCTACTCGGTGGCCCAAATATTGTACCTCCGCCATACCCAAGTGACATTTGTCGGGTTTCAGGGTCAGCCCGGCCCCCCTGATCCTATCTAATACTACCCCTATGTGCTCTAGGTGCGCTTCCCAGGTATCGCTGTGGATGGCGATGTCATCCAGGTAAGCGCATGCAAAACTCTGGAGACCCCCAAGTAACTGATCCACCATCCATTTGTAAGGTGGCCAGGGCGTTCTTCATCCCGAACGGCATAACCCGGAATTGGTATAGGCCGTACGGGGTGATGAAGGCCGACTTAGGTATGGCAACTTCTGCTCTGGCACGGTTAGGAAAGCATCAGAAGCTTTGCCTGACAGTTTGCCTGCCAATATTGAGACCCACTCTCCTCTATCTATTCGGTGCAGGTTACATTGTCGCTCAAAATCTGCCAGGTAATTATCAATTTCACAGTCTTTTTCATCAAAAGCTTTAAAAGCGCTAAACTGAATCTTCCTTGTGTCTGCTGTACTGTACTCACTGTTTGGAGAATGTGCGGCTGCTTGTTGGACTGCTGCCAGTTTTAACTGTAGCTCTGCGTCTCTTATTTGTTTAGCCTCCTCCGCTAACAGGTTCATCACTTTCAGCACCACATCCGCCATTGGGTTCGGACCGAACCATGCTAGCTTCTCTCTCATTGCCTTGTTGGCTGGTGATTCCTCCTCCTGAATCACTGGTGTCCCCATCTCTTGTACTGCTGGCGTTGCTGCAACCAAGTTCTCCTGGTCTAGCTCCATTAATTCTGCTATAATGACCCGCTTGGTTTTGTTGCTAGCAATCCTTCCAGTAGTTCTTTCAGTGTATTTCTTTTAAGCAGGGTGTACCAGCCTTCCATTCACTGTTCTCAGTGTCTGCTTGGAATCCTGGTGCAAAGGAAAGTAGAAGGGAAAATCCCGCTGCTGCCAACCAGTTGTAACGGTAGTAGAAAATATCCCCGTCAAGCATTCCCTTCTTGCCATAAAAGAAAATCACCCAATATTCCACGAGTAGGAATATCCCTGGAATCGCCGAATAATCCATACATGAGTCAAAACTTAATGCTGGAACAAAACGAGACTCTCTTACTGGCGCACAGAACTCACAATTTATGCAGCATAAAACTCCTCCTCTGGGCCAGGCTAGATAATTGAGTTTTAACAATACACACAGCTCAATTGTCTGCTGGCCAGAACATTTACAATTTTTAACACTTTCAGAATACACACAGCTCAATTGTCTGCTGGCCAGAACATTTACAATTTTTAACACTTTCAGAAAAGTACTTTCTATCCCACATACAAACATAATTTCAACCTCCCTGTTCGGTACACGAATACATTAATTCTTGACATTTGGAACCGAACAATATAGACCTTAAAATAGCAGGGAGAGAATTAAACTGAAGCATATAGGCAATTGCATCAAAGTCCTTCACAATTATCATCACCCATAGAGACAATATAGGCCATTACGCCACTCTGGCATTCCTAACCTGGAACGTGCATTATAACATCTTGGGAGGGCCCTGTGATAGTACCGTGCGCACGCTGCAATTGGCGTCACAAACAAACTATAGACTATCATCTACACCTGACCCAGTCATTGCATAATTTGGCATCAGCATATACCCGTATCCTGCTCACTGCAAAGGGACTTTGGCCTTCTGGTGTGCAATTCTATTTCATTCTAAGCCAACCGATAGTTGTTATAAAGGTAGACAAAAGTGTCTATTATTATACCAAATTTATCATTCAGCTTGAGCCACTGTAATACATTTAAGGGAATGTCTACTCCACTAAATCTATCCCAATTACAGTCTATTGGAGGGGAGCAGACAGATAAGGGGATAGATGGGGTCTAGACCTTGAGTTCCAATAGTGGCCCAGACCTGGTCTACAGTGCAGATCCACAAGCCTGCTAGTCATGGGTGCATCTAGCTTTCTGCTGCCTGAGGGGAAAGTTGAAATGCCCCCCCCCCCCCCCCACACACACACACACATCCCCATGCCAAATTCTCAACCTAACCCCTTCCTTCCTAACATTACATTCAGCACTACAAAACATTCAGGGTAATACAGCACTATATACCTCTTACATCCAGTGATGTTTCCTTTGATGTAGATGTTCTCTTTCCTCATCTTCTCCTTTCAGACCAGACTGCCATGATGATTTCTTTCAGCCGTGTCTCATTTCTGCAGAGTTTTACAAACAGGCATCTTAGTTTTCTACTTCTCCATCATCCTCCCACCTTCTGAACACCCCAGATATAGTCCACCTGAAAATACTAGTACCACACAGATAGTGCCCCTTCAATAATTACTGGCACACAGTGCTCTGAAAAATAACTGCTCTCAGCAAATAGTGCCTCTGACACTAATGGTGTAAATGTACAGTATTCAAACGAAGTTCTATGCGAATCAACTTTGGATGTTTCATCCAAAGTCGATTTGCTCAGCCCTAATGACTATGTATTGGGTCCCCTGCCTCTGCCTGAACCTTACTCATGGCAGTCGAAATGCTGACTGTTTTTACATACAGTTGTGTTCAAAATTATTCAACCCCCAATGCTGTAAAGGGTTTTAGGGAATTTAGTGTACATTTGTAATTGTGTTCAGAATGAAATCTTACAAGGACTTTTTAAAGAACCAAATGCAACTAAAATGACATCAATTGTTTTTGTAATACAGTATTAAATGTTTTTTTTTGTGATTTCTTCATTGACACAATTATTCAACCCCTTAACCACCTCCGGACCGCCTAACGCACATGTGCGTTCCGGAGGTGGCAGCGCTGCGCACAGTCACGCATATACGCGTCATCTCGCGAGACGCGAGATGACGCGAGTATGCGCCCGCGCGTGCGCAGTTCGCGCCGGCATTTCATCGAGAGGTATTTCGTCAACAACCTGCCAGCCAATGATCGTCGCTGGCAGGTTGCTGATTTTTAAAAAATCCAATCAAAGTGCCAGATAGCAGATCATATTTGTAAATATGATCTGTTATATGGCTGCCTGCTCCTCTGCTGGTTCTTTTCGTCGGTTGGATCCAGCAGAGGAGCAGGCTTCACAGTGAGTACACCAAACACTACACTATAGCCCCTGATCACCCCCCTGAACCCCAATTAACCCTTTGATCACCCCTTTGATCACCCCTGTCAATCACAAGTGAAAAGAAAAAAGTGATCAGTGTAAACTGTCACTTTTTTTTTTCACTGTTATTGACCGTTAGGTTTTAGGTATAGTTTAGGTCCCTTGGTTAGGTAGTTAGCGATCAGTTAGCGCCCAGCCCACCGCACCGCAGTCCGTTATTCGCTGATTAGCGTATCGCTAATCAGCATTTGTACTTTTATAGTATCTGGAAGTGATCAAAACTGATCACGGTCAGATCTATAATTGTATTAGTGTCACTTTAGTTCGCCCTCCACCCAAAACGCAGTGTTTGCCCGATCAGGCCTGATCGGTCGCCCACACGTGCGTTCGCCCACACCCGCCCCACCGCAGTGACAAAAAAAAAATTTTTTTTTGATCACTGCACATTCACTTTACACGCACTGCGGCGATAAAAAAATCAGTTTTGATATTTTTTATCAACCGCAGCGGCCTCCGGTACTTCGCTAGGCCTCCCCTTTGTAAGACAGGCTTGCTTTTTTTTTCTTGGGTAGTCTCAGGGAATACCCCTAAATTTAGTTGCCCACATGTCTAACAGGGGGTATTCCTCTGAAGAGGCCTACAGGCTTCTGACCCAGTCGGATGAGGAGTGGGAACCCTCATCTGATGAATCCAGCGGGTCAGAATACGAACCTGTAGAAAGCAGTGGCTCTCTGACCCAAAGTTCGGACGAGGAGGCTGAGGTCCCTGATACCACCAGGCGTACCCGGCCCCGTGTCGCTAGACCGCAGGTTGCGCAGGATCCGCTTCAAGAGCAGCAGAGTGGGGCTGGTGCTGTCGGATTACGTGGTGAGGCATACACCAGCAGCCCAGCCCTCCCTGGACCTAGTACCAGCACTGCCGTACAACCTGGTGAAGTAGCGAGCACCAGAAGGGCAGTTGAAGCTGGTACGGTGGCACGTGCAGTAGTGACCCCGTCGCAGCCACCGCAAAGACGTGCCCGTAGAGCCCCTAGAATCCCAGAGGTGCTGGCAAACCCTGATTGGCAGTCCCCAACTTCAGCCGCACCTGTAGTTTTCCCTTTCACTGCCCAGTCTGGAGTTCGGGTTGAGACGGCTCAGATCGGTTCGGCCCTGGGATTTTTTGAGCTGTTCTTGACTGCGGAGCTTTTAGACATAGTTGTGGCCGAAACAAACAGGTATGCCACACAATTTATCACCGCTAACCCGGGAAGCTTTTATGCCCAGCCTTTCCGGTGGAAACCAGTCCAAGTTTCCGAACTTAAAACTTTTCTGGGCCTCCTCCTCAACATGGGCCTGACAAAAAAAGCATGAATTGCGGTCATATTGGTCCACGAACCCGATTCATCACATGCCCATGTTCTCTGCTGCCATGTCCAGGGCACGTTTTGAGGCCATCCTGCGGTTCCTGCACTTTAGTGACAACACCGCCTCCCGTCCCAGGGGCCACCCTGCTTTTGACCGGCTCCACAAAATTCGGCCCCTCATAGACCATTTCAACCAGAAATTTGCAGATATTTATACCCCAGAGCAAAACATCTGCATAGACGAGTCCCTGATACATTTTACCGGGCGCCTTGGCTTCAAACAATACATCCCAAGCAAGCGCGCCCGGTATGGGGTCAAATTGTATAAGCTCTGTGAAAGGGCCACAGGCTATACCCACAAATTTCGGGTCTATGAGGGAAAAGATCAGACCCTGGAGCCGGTCGGTTGCCCTGACTACCTGGGGAGCAGTGGGAAGACAGTTTGGGACTTGGTGTCACCCTTATTCGGCAAGGGGTACCATCTTTATGTGGACAATTTTTACACAAGTGTGGCCCTCTTTAGGCATTTGTTTCTAGAACGGATTGGCGCCTGTGGTACCGCGCGAACTAGTCGCGCGGGCTTCCCCCAACGGCTCGTTAGCCACCCGTCTTGCAAGGGGGCAGAGGGCCGCACTGTGTAACGAAGAACTGCTCGCGGTGAAATGGAGAGACAAGCGTGACGTTTACATGCTCTCCTCCATTCACGCAGACACGACAATACTAATTGAGCGAGCAACCCGTGTCATTGAAAAGCCCCTCTCAGTCCACGACTATAACCTCCACATGGGAGGGGTCGACTTCAATGACCAGATGTTGTCTCCGTATTTAGTTTCCCGACGCACCAGACGCTGGTATAAGAAGGTGTCTGTATATTTAATTCAATTGGCTCTGTACAATAGTTTTGTTCTCTACAGTAAGGCTGGGAGAACTGGATCCTTCCTCAAATTTCAGGAAGAGATCATCGAGAACCTCCTGTATCCAGGAGGTTCCGTGGCCCCAACCACCAGTGTAGTTAGCCGTCTACACGAGCGACATTTCCCCAATGTCGTTCCTGGTACCTCAACCCAACCGTCACCCCGAAAAAGATGTCGTGTCTGTAGCAGGAGTGGAATAAGGCGTGACACCCGCTATTTCTGTCCTGACTGTCCGGACCACCCTGCCCTATGCTTTGGAGAGTGTTTCCGGAAGTACCACTCACAGGTACACTATTAGCATAGGGATCATCTCACCAGGACAGGCACACAGGGCTATTAGGGCCCATTCACTCACTGCTGCTGCAAACGTCTCCTTTCACATGGGACAAAGTGCATAACGCACTTCGCCACATCTTTGGGCGATTTGCGCTTTGCACATTGACCCATGGGGAAGGAGAGGTTTGTTCTATAAAGGTAAAAAAACAAAAAAAAAAAAAAAAAAAAAACAGGTAAGCAAACAGGTTAATGTTTAGTTCCAAAAGTTAAAGTTACATGTTCTGTTCCAAAGTTAATAAAATTATTGCGTTGTGGCCTGGTTTTTTCTTTTTTTTTTTTTTTGTCTTTTTACCTTCCAGGTGGACCAACCGATCTACTAGCTGCAGCACCGATGTGCATTCTGACAGAAGCATTGCGCTGCTGTCAGATTACACGCAAGTCGGTGTATGCGGCGCTGCAAGACGGGATTTTCTCCTCTGCAGTGACAGATACGTTTGCCGAAGGCATACGAGCTGAGGAGGAGGCGGCGTTCCTATGCTTTGGCAAACACTTTGTATATATATATATATAAAAAAAAAAAATCCCGGCAATGATTTATTCATCCACATCGATTGATGCGAATGGAGAAATCTGGTTTGCCAGGGCATACGAGCTAAGTGGGTATGGATGTAGGGCGGAGCTCCTATGTCCTGGCAGACGCCTTTCCCCTCCATTTTTTTTTTTTGGCAGAGATTTTTTCATCCACATTGATCGATGCGAATGAAGAAATCTGTGCCGTTCATTTTTTTCTTTCAGCCCAGAGGCTGAACGGAAAAAAAAAATCTCATTACCTGTATGCTCAATATAAGGAGAATAGCAGAAACTCCTAATGCTGGCCATACATGTAATGATTGCGGAGACCCTCAAATGCCAGGGCAGTACAAACACCCCACAACTGACCCCATTTTGGAAAGAAGACACCCCAAGGTATTTGCTGAGGGGCATATTGAGTCCATGAAAGATTGAAATTTTTGTCCTAAGTTAGCGGAAAGTGAGACTTGTGAGAAAAAACAAAAAAAAATCAATTTCCGCTAACTTATGCGAAAAAAAAAAAATTCTATGAACTTGCCAGGCCCCTCATTGGATACCTTGGGGTGTCTTCTTTCCAAAGTGGGGTCACATGTGGGGTATTTATACTGCCCTGGCTTTTTAGGGGCCCTAAAGCGTGAGAAGAAGTCTGGGATCCAAATGTCTAAAAATGCCCTCCTAAAAGGAATTTGGGCCCCTTTGCGCATCTAGGCTGCAAAAAAGTGTGACACATCTGGTATCGCCGTACTCAGAAGAAGTTGGGGAATGTGTTTTGGGGTGTCATTTTACATATACCCATGCTGGGTGAGATAAATATCTTGGTCAAATGCCAACTTTGTATAAAAAAATGGGAAAAGTTGTCTTTTGCCAAGATATTTCTCTCACCCAGCATGGGTATATGTAAAATGACACCCCAAAACACATTCCCCAACTTCTCCTGAGTACGGCGATACCAGATGTGTGACACTTTTTTGATGCCAAGGTGGGCAAAGGGGCGCATATTCCAAAGTGCACCTTTCGGATTTCACCGGTCATTTTTTACAGATTTTGATTGCAAAGTACTTCTCACACATATGGGCCCCTAAATTGCCAGGGCAGTATAACTACGCCACAAGTGACCCCATTTTGGAAAGAAGACACCCCAAGGTATTCCGTGAGGGGCATGGCGAGTTCCTAGAATTTTTTATTTTTTGTCGCAAGTTAGTGGAATATGAGACTTTGTAAGGAAAAAAGAGAAAAAAAAAAAAAATCATCATTTTCCGCTAACTTGTGACAAAAAATAAAAAATTCTAGGAACTCGCAGTGCCCTCACGGAATACCTTAGGGGTGTCTTCTTTCCAAAATGGGGTCACTTGTGGCGTAGTTATACTGCCCTGGCAATTTAGGGGCCCAAATGTGTGAGAAGTACCTTGCAATCAAAATGTGTAAAAAATGCCCTGCAAAATCCGAAAGGTGCACTTTGGAATATGTGCCCCTTTGCCCACCTTGGCAGCAAAAAAGTGTGACACATCTGGTATCGCCGTACTCAGGAGAAGTTGGGGAATGTGTTTTGGGGTGTCATTTTACATATACCCATGCTGGGTGAGAAAAATATCTTGGTCAAATGCCAACTTTGTATAAAAAAATGGGAAAAGTTGTCGTTTGCCAAGATATTTCTCTCACCCAGCATGGGTATATGTAAAATGACACCCCAAAACACATTCCCCAACTTCTCCTGAGTACGGCGATACCAGATGTGTGACACTTTTTTGATGCCAAGGTGGGCAAAGGGGCGCATATTCCAAAGTGCACCTTTCGGATTTCACCGGTCATTTTTTACAGATTTTGATTGCAAAGTACTTCTCACACATATTGGGCCCCTAAATTGCCAGGGCAGTATAACTACGCCACAAGTGACCCCATTTTGGAAAGAAGACACCCCAAGGTATTCCGTGAGGGGCATGGCGAGTTCCTAGAATTTTTTATTTTTTGTCGCAAGTTAGTGGAATATGAGACTTTGTAAGGAAAAAAGAGAAAAAAAAAAAAAAAATCATCATTTTCCGCTAACTTGTGACAAAAAATAAAAAATTCTAGGAACTCGCAGTGCCCCTCACGGAATACCTTGGGGTGTCTTCTTTCCAAAATGGGGTCACTTGTGGCGTAGTTATACTGCCCTGGCAATTTAGGGGCCCAAATGTGTGAGAAGTACCTTGCAATCAAAATGTGTAAAAAATGCCCTGCAAAATCCGAAAGGTGCACTTTGGAATATGTGCCCCTTTGCCCACCTTGGCAGCAAAAAAGTGTCACACATCTGGTATCGCCGTACTCAGGAGAAGTTGGGGAATGTGTTTTGGGGTGTCATTTTACATATACCCATGCTGGGTGAGAAAAATATCTTGGTCAAATGCCAACTTTGTATAAAAAAATGGGAAAAGTTGTCGTTTGCCAAGATATTTCTCTCACCCAGCATGGGTATATGTAAAATGACACCCCAAAACACATTCCCCAACTTCTCCTGAGTACGGCGATACCAGATGTGTGACACTTTTTTGCTGCCAAGGTGGGCAAAGGGGCGCATATTCCAAAGTGCACCTTTCGGATTTCACCGGTCATTTTTACAGATTTTGATTGCAAAGTACTTCTCACACATTTGGGCCCCTAAATTGCCAGGGCAGTATAACTACGCCACAAGTGACCCCATTTTGGAAAGAAGACACCCCAAGGTATTCTGTGAGGGGCATGGTGAGTTCCTAGAATTTTTTATTTTTTGTCGCAAGTTAGTGGAATATGAGACTTTGTAAGAAAAAAAAAAAATAAAAAATCATCATCATTTTCCGCTAACTTGTGACAAAAAATAAAAAGTTCTATGAACTCACTATGCCCATCAGCGAATACCTTAGGGTGTCTACTTTCCGAAATGGGGTCATTTGTGGGGTTTTTCTACTGTTTGGGCATTGTAGAACCTCAGGAAACATGACAGGTGCTCAGAAAATCAGAGCCGTTTCAAAAAGCGGAAATTCACATTTTTGTACCATAGTTTGTAAATGCTATAACTTTTACCCAAACCATTTTTTTTTTGCCCAAACATTTTTTTTTTATCAAAGACATGTAGAACTATAAATTTAGCGAAAAATTTATATATGGATGTCGTTTTTTTTGCAAAATTTCACAGCTGAAAGTGAAAAATGTCATTTTTTTGCAAAAAAATCGTTACATTTTGATTAATAACAAAAAAAGTAAAAATGTCAGCAGCAATAAAATACCACCAAATGAAAGCTCCATTAGTGAGAAGAAAAGGAGGTAAAATTCATTTGGGTGGTAAGTTGCATGACCGAGCGATAAACGGTGAAAGGAGTGTAGTGCCGAAGTGTAAAAAGTGGCCTGGTCATGAAGGGGGTTTCACCTAGCGGGGCTGAAGTGGTTAAAGACTACCACTCTTAAGAACAGAGGTTCATTCAAGTGTTTTCGATCAGGTATTGAAAACACCTGTGGATGTCAAGGAGCAGCAATCAAGCAAAATAAGCACCAATTAGGCAGATTTAAAAGGACTGTGATACTCAGCTCCTTCTAGACATTTACTGATGTGTGTACAAAAATGGTGAAGTCAAGAGAATGGTCCAGGAAGACAAGAGAAGAGGTGATTTCTCTTCACAGGAAGGGCAATGGCTATAAGAAGATTGCAAAGATGTTAAACATACCAAGAGACACCATAGGAAGCATCAATCACAAATTCAAGGCAAAGGGCACTGTTGAAACGCTACCTGGTCGTGGCAGAAAGAAGATGCAGACTTCGACTGCTGTGTGCTACCTGATGCGCAAAGTGGAGAAAAGTCCCTGTGTGACTGCTGAGGAACTGACAAAAGATTTGTCAGATGTGGGTACTGAAGTTTCAGCTCAGACAATAAGGCGCACACTGCGTAATGAAGGCCTCCATGCCAGAACTCCCAGGCGCACCCCCTTTCTGTCTCCAAAGAATAAGAAGAGTCGACTGCAGTATGCCAAAAGTCATGTGGACAAACCACAAAAGTTTTGGGATAGTGTTCTGTGGACTGATGAAACAAAATTAGAACTGTTTGGGCCCATGGATCAACGCTATGTTTGGAGGAGGAAGAACAAGGCCTATGAAGAAAAGAACACCTTGCCTACTGTGAAGCATGGCGGGGGGTCAATCATGCTTTGGGGCTGTTTTGCTTCTACAGGTACAGGGAAGCTTCAGTGTGTGCAAGGTACCATGAATTCTCTTCAGTACCAGGAGATATTGGATGAAAATGTGATGCAGTCCGTCACAAACCTGAGGCTTGGGAGACGTTGGACCTTTCAACAGGACAATGATCCCAAGCATACCTCCAAGCCCACTAGAGCATGGTTGCAGATTAAAGGCTGGAACATTTTGAAGTGGCCATCGCAGTCACCAGACTTATATCCGATTGAGAACCTCTGGTGGGACTTAAAGAAAGCAGTTGCAGCGCGCAAGCCTAAGAATGTGACTGAACTGGAGGCTTTTGCCCATGAAGAATGGGCGAAGATACCCGTAGATCGCTGCAAGACACTTGTGTCAAGCTATGCTTCACGTTTAAAAGCTGTTATAACTGGAAAAGGATGTTGTACTAAGTACTAAGATTGAATGTCACTTGGGGGTTGAATAAAACTGATAATGATGTGAGCACAGAAAAGACATTTGTGGTTATTTCATTATAAATGTTATGTTATATTTGTCTGACTTACAAGTGCCTCTTTGATTTAATTGTAAACAAGATGACTGAAATGATCAAAATCAATGTCAAACTGGCCAAAACACTCAATTTCAGTGGGGGTTGAATAATGTTGAACACAACTGTAAGTCATCAACAGGTAGACTATCTTGAGAATTTTCCAGTGTGTGGTGGGGTTTATGGCCTCTTTATAGGAAAAAAAAGAAGATGCCTCACTAGTAGAGGGCAATAAAGGCAGAGGTGACGCAGGTCAAAGGCTTTTCTGGGGCCACAAGGAGGAGGAATGCTGTGACCCTTGGCTCCAAGGCACAGTGTCAGAGTCAGAGGTGACATCCACCTCATCCTGCTGTGATTGAGAGGAGGAGTGAGACATTCAGCCCACAATCTTATCATCTTTCTCTTTAATGATAATGTGGTGACTATCGACAGCAAGGGATAACTATGGCCCCTTGCTACTACTAGTGCTACTAGCTGCATGGCTGGTGTTGCTACCACTTTTTGTACTACTAACCATATTGATACTCTCGGATGACAAGGCATTTGTCTTTCGTTTTGCAGTCTTCCATTTACCAATCATTTTATTATCAGGCTCATAAAATAAAGTTACAGGTTTGGTACACAGATTATTAAATGGTACTAGCAAAATTGGAAGTGTTTTTCTGTTATTTAAAGACAGAAGTGCAAATAAATGTCCCCCCCCCCTTCTACAAACACACTGCACACTGATATTGACAATTTACAAAAGGTAATAATGCAGTTGGTGCGGTAAAAAGAGATACAGTAATCTGTTCCCTAACTGGGCATAAGAATGCAATGTTTGCAGTAAAATGACTTTGAATTATACAGACTGTTGCAGTAATGCATTCACTGACACGAGTATAAGAAAACAATTTTTGCTATAAAATGTCTTTTAACTACAAAGTATGATGCAGTAAAGCGTTTACTAACATGGGTATAACAATACAGTTATTGCAGTAGGAAGCACTTGAACTACATGGTCTGTTGCCATAACATATTCACTAACAAAGTTATGATAATTAGAGATAAGCGAATTTCATATTTTGAAATTAATTCACGTTTCGTTTGGTGGTAAAAGCAGAATTACGTTATGGATTCCGCAATTCTATGACAGAATGCATAACGGAATGCCTTTAGAGACATTCCATTATTTATTCCGTAATAATAGAAGTCTATGGGCTGCAAAACGGATCCGTCCTGTTTCCGTTATGCAGGGGAGTTCTCTCCTACATAATGGAAACGGGACGGATCCATTATGCAGGCCATAGACTTCAATTATAGCAGAATGAATAACGGAATGTATCTAAAGCCATTCCGGTATGCATTCCGTGATAGAATTGCGTTATGGTCCGTAGTATTGGAATCCATAACGCAATTTACCTTTTACCACCAAACGAAGCGCTAATGTATTTCATAACATGAGATTCGCTCATCTCTAATGATAATTTGTGTTACTGTAGTAAATTTAAACTGCTTTTTGGAAAAAATTTGCAATTACTTAAAGCGCTATTGTGCTGTCAATAAATCTCAGGCCCCTTGCACACGACCGATTTTTTTTCACGAGTGGCATCCGTTTTTAAAAACTCATGTCACATGGATAGCAATAGAACCAATCAATTTAAATGGCATAATGTACACTATAGCTATTTTAACCGAACTGTGTATCCATTCCGATATTTTTAGAACATGTCCTATTCATGCCCATTTCCACTCCCATTCACACCCATTAAAGTTCATTAAAATCTATTGGATCAGTGAAAAACTGAATATACTCGGATGCAACAAAAAAAAGGATACGGATTGTATTTAAATCTGAAACAGAAACCATATTGGTCGTGTGCAAGAGGCCTGTATCATAAGTGGCATATAGTATCTTGGGTCCTGTGACAGATTTGGCACTGAAACAGTTTGATGTACCTAGTGTGAAAAAGTAGGCTAAACCAGTTCTTTCTGCTCTACCGATCCCTTCTAAAGAATGCTTACTATTTAGACTTCTAGGGAGGGTCATTTATTATTGCAATTTCTTGTTAGAAGTGTTTTAGACCTGTGTTCTGAGTCTAAATATACGGCTGATTTACCAACATTCATAAATCATGCTTATATTTGCAACTGATGTAGACCCGGTTTAAGTGTGCTGCGTGACAGTCTACACCCAAATCCTATTTATAGACCTAATTGTAGTCTGAGCCGTCACTGTAGGTCATTAATAGGGATGAGCGAACTCGAACTGTATAGTTCGGGTTCGTACCGAATTTTGGGGTGTCCGTGACACGGACCCGAACCCGGACATTTTCGTAAAAGTCCGGGTTCGGGTTCGGTGTTCGTCGCTTTCTTGGCGCTTTTGTGACGCTTTCTTGGCGCTTTTTGAAAGGCTGCAAAGCAGCCAATCAACAAGCGTCATACTACTTGCCCCAAGAGGCCATCACAGCCATGCCTACTATTGGCATGGCTGTGATTGGCCAGAGCACCATGTGACCCAGCCTCTATTTAAGCTGGAGTCACATAGCGCCGCCCGTCACTCTGCTCTGATTAGCGTAGGGAGAGGTTGCGGCTGCGACAGTAGGGCGAGATTAGGCAGATTAACTCCTCCAAAGGACTTGATTAACTGATCGATCTGCAGCTGTGGATCATTGAGCTGCTGATCCTCAATTGCTCACTGTTTTTAGGCTGCCCAGACCGTTTGTCAGTCACATTTTTCTGGGGTGATCGGCGGCCATTTTGTGTCTTGTGGTGTGCCAGCACAAGCTGCGACCAAGTGCATTTAACCCTCAATGGTGTGGTTGTTTTTTGGCTAAAGCCTACATCAGGGTGAAGCTGTCACACCAAGTGCATTTAACCAGCAATAGTCTGTTTATTTTTTGGCCATATACTACATCAGGGGCAAGCTGCGCCTGTCACCAAGTGCATTTAACCCTCAATGGTGCGTTTGTTTTTTGGCTAAAGCCTACATCAGGGTGAAGCTGTCACACCAAGTGCATTTAACCAGCAATAGTCTGTTTATTTTTTGGCCATATACTACATCAGGGGCAAGCTGCGCCCGTCACCAAGTGCATTTAACCCTCAGTAGTGTGGTTGGTCAAGCTATCACACCAAGTGCATTTAACCAGCAATAGTCTGTTCATTTTTTGGCCATATACTAAATCAGGGGCAAGCTGCGCCCGTCACCAAGTGCATTTAACCAGCAATAGTCTGTTCATTTTTTGGCCATATACTAAATCAGGGGCAAGCTGCGCCCGTCACCAAGTGCATTTAACCAGCAATAGTCTGTTCATTTTTTGGCCATATACTACATCAGGGGCAAGCTGCGCCCGTCACCAAGTGCATTTAACCCTCAGTAGTGTGGTTGGTCAAGCTGTGACACCAAGTGCATTTAACCAGCAATAGTCTGTTCATTTTTTGGCCATATACTACATCAGGGGCAAGCTGCGCCCGTCACCAAGTGCATTTAACCCTCAGTAGTGTGGTTGGTCAAGCTATCACACCAAGTGCATTTAACCAGCAATAGTCTGTTCATTTTTTGGCCATATACTACATCAGGGGCAAGCTGCGCCCGTCACCAAGTGCATTTAACCCTCAGTAGTGTGGTTGGTCAAGATGTGACACCAAGTGCATTTAACCAGCAATAGTCTGTTCATTTTTTGGCCATATACTACATCAGGGGCAAGCTGCGCCCGTCACCAAGTGCATTTAACCAGCAATAGTCTGGTTATTTTTTGGCCATATCCCAGTCTAATTCTGTCACTAAATCCATACCGGTCACCCAGCGCCTAAATACTAGGCCTCAAATTTATATCCCGCTAAATCTCTCGTTACCGCTGTCCTGTTGTGGCTGGGAAAGTTATTTAGTGTCCGTCAAAGCACATTTTTTGTTCTGGGTTGAAATACAATTCCCAATTTAGCAATTTAAAAATTTAGTGGTTTCTGCTATATCAGAGCTATTTGAAATCTATCCCTAAAAGGGTATATAATATTCAAGGTGCACATAGGGTCATTCAGAATAACTTCACACACACACGCTACTGTGCATATCCCAGTCTAATTCTGTCACTAAATCCATACCTGTCACCCAGCGCCTAAATACTAGGCCTCAAATTTATATCGCGCTAAATCTCTCGTTACCGCTGTACTGTTGTTGCTGGGCAAGTTATTTAGTGTCCGTCAAAGCACATTTTTTGTTCTGGGTTGAAATACAATTCCCAATTTAGCAATTTAAAAATTTAGTGGTTTCTGCTATATCAGAGCTATTTGAAATCTATCCCTAAAAGGGTATATAATATTCAAGGTGCACATAGGGTCATTCAGAATAACTTCACACACACACGCTACTGTGCATATCCCAGTCTAATTCTGTCACTAAATCCATACCGGTCACCCAGCGCCTAAATACTAGGCCTCAAATTTATATCCCGCTAAATCTCTCGTTACCGCTGTACTGTTGTTGCTGGGCAAGTTATTTAGTGTCCGTCAAAGCACATTTTTTGTTCTGGGTTGAAATACAATTCCCAATTTAGCAATTTCATAATTTAGTGGTTTCTGCTATATCAGAGCTATTTGAAATCTATCCCTAAAAGGGTATATAATATTCAAGGTGCACATTGGGTCATTCAGAATAACTTCACACACCCGCTACTGTGCATTTCCAAGTCTAATTCTGTCACTAAACCCATACCTGTCACCCAGCGCCTAAATACTAGGCCTCAAATTTATATCCCGCTAAATCTCTCGTTACCGCTGTCCTGTTGTGGCTGGGAAAGTTATTTAGTGTCCG
The DNA here is from genome assembly GCF_014858855.1 of Bufo gargarizans. Taxonomy (NCBI): domain Eukaryota; kingdom Metazoa; phylum Chordata; class Amphibia; order Anura; family Bufonidae; genus Bufo; species Bufo gargarizans. The sequence goes on along the minus strand of NC_058087.1, from coordinate 139,464,500 downwards.
TCAAAGCACATTTTTTGTTCTGGGTTGAAATACAATTCCCAATTTAGCAATTTCATAATTTAGTGGTTTCTGCTATATCAGAGCTATTTGAAATCTATCCCTAAAAGGGTAGATCATATTCAAGGTGCACATAGGGTCATTCAGAATAACTTCACACACACCCGCTACTGTGCATTTCCAAGTCTAATTCTGTCACTAAACCCATACCTGTCACCCAGCGCCTAAATACTAGGCCTCAAATTTATATCCCGCTAAATCTCTCGTTACCGCTGTCCTGTTGTGGCTGGGAAAGTTATTTAGTGTCCGTCAAAGCACATTTTTTGTTCTGGGTTGAAATACAATTCCCAATTTAGCAATTTCATAATTTAGTGGTTTCTGCTATATCAGAGCTATTTGAAATCTATCCCTAAAAGGGTAGATCATATTGAAGGTGCACATAGGGTCATTCAGAATAACTTCACACACCCGCTACTGTGCATTTCCAAGTCTAATTCTGTCACTAAACCCATACCTGTCACCCAGCGCCTAAATACTAGGCCTCAAATTTATATCCCGCTAAATCTCTCGTTACCGCTGTCCTGTTGTGGCTGGGAAAGTTATTTAGTGTCCGTCAAAGCACATTTTTTGTTCTGGGTTGAAATACAATTCCCAATTTAGCAATTTAAAAATTTAGTGGTTTCTGCTATATCAGAGCTATTTGAAATCTATCCCTAAAAGGGTATATAATATTCAAGGTGCACATAGGGTCATTCAGAATAACTTCACACACACACGCTACTGTGCATATCCCAGTCTAATTCTGTCACTAAATCCATACCGGTCACCCAGCGCCTAAATACTAGGCCTCAAATTTATATCCCGCTAAATCTCTCGTTACCGCTGTACTGTTCTGGCTGGGCAAGTTATTTAGTGTCCGTCAAAGCACATTTTTTGTTCTGGGTTGAAATACAATTCCCAATTTAGCAATTTAAAAATTTAGTGGTTTCTGCTGTATCAGAGCTATTTGAAATCTATCCCTAAAAGGGTATATAATATTCAAGGTGCACATAGGGTCATTCAGAATAACTTCACACACACACGCTACTGTGCATATCCCAGTCTAATTCTGTCACTAAATCCATACCGGTCACCCAGCGCCTAAATACTAGGCCTCAAATTTATATCCAGCTGAATTTGAATACAATACATTGGGCCAAATAATATTTTTGTTGTTGTGGTGAACGATAACAATGAGGAAAACATCTAGTAAGGGACGCGGACATGGTCGTGGTGGTGTTAGTGGACCCTCTGGTGCTGGGAGAGGACGTGGCCGTTCTGCCACATCCACACGTCCTAGTGTACCAACTACCTCAGGTCCCAGTAGCCGCCAGAATTTACAGCGATATATGGTGGGGCCCAATGCCGTTCTAAGGATGGTAAGGCCTGAGCAGGTACAGGCATTAGTCAATTGGGTGGCCGACAGTGGATCCAGCACGTTCACATTATCTCCCACCCAGTCTTCTGCAGAAAGCGCACAGATGGCGCCTGAAAACCAACCCCATCAGTCTGTCACATCACCCCCATGCATACCAGGGAAACTGTCTCAGCCTCAAGTTATGCAGCAGTCTCTTATGCTGTTTGAAGACTCCGCTGGCAGGGTTTCCCAAGGGCATCCACCTAGCCCTTCCCCAGCGGTGAAAGACATAGAATGCACTGACGCACAACCACTTATGTTTCCTGATGATGAGGACATGGGAATACCACCTCAGCATGTCTCTGATGATGACGAAACACAGGTGCCAACTGCTGCGTCTTTCTGCAGTGTGCAGACTGAACAGGAGGTCAGGGATCAAGACTGGGTGGAAGACGATGCAGGGGACGATGAGGTCCTAGACCCCACATGGAATGAAGGTCGTGCCACTGACTTTCACAGTTCGGAGGAAGAGGCAGTGGTGAGACCGAGCCAACAGCGTAGCAAAAGAGGGAGCAGTGGGCAAAAGCAGAACACCCGCCGCCAAGAGACTCCGCCTGCTACTGACCGCCGCCATCTGGGACCGAGCACCCCAAAGGCAGCTTTAAGGAGTTCCCTGGCATGGCACTTCTTCAAACAATGTGCTGACGACAAGACCCGAGTGGTTTGCACGCTGTGCCATCAGAGCCTGAAGCGAGGCATTAACGTTCTGAACCTGAGCACAACCTGCATGACCAGGCACCTGCATGCAAAGCATGAACTGCAGTGGAGTAAACACCTTAAAACCAAGGAAGTCACTCAGGCTCCCCCTGCTCCCTCTTCTGCTGCTGCCGCCTCGGCCTCTTCTGCTGCTGCCGCCTCGGCCTCTTCCTCCGCCTCTGGAGGAATGTTGGCACCTGCCGCCCAGCAAACAGGGGATGTACCACCAACACCACCACCACCACCTCCGTCACCAAGCGTCTCAACCATGTCACACGCCAGCGTTCAGCTCTCCATCCCACAAACATTTGAGAGAAAGCGTAAATTCCCACCTAGCCACCCTCGATCCCTGGCCCTGAATGCCAGCATTTCTAAACTACTGGCCTATGAAATGCTGTCATTTAGGCTGGTGGACACAGACAGCTTCAAACAGCTCATGTCGCTTGCTGTCCCACAGTATGTTGTTCCCAGCCGCCACTACTTCTCCAAGAGAGCCGTGCCTTCCCTGCACAACCAAGTATCCGATAAAATCAAGTGTGCACTGCGCAACGCCATCTGTAGCAAGGTCCACCTAACCACAGATACGTGGACCAGTAAGCACGGCCAGGGACGCTATATCTCCCTAACTGCACACTGGGTAAATGTAGTGGCAGCTGGGCCCCAGGCGGAGAGCTGTTTGGCGCACGTCCTTCCGCCGCCAAGGATCGCAGGGCAACATTCTTTGCCTCCTGTTGCCACCTCCTCCTTCTCGGCTTCCTCCTCCTCTTCTTCCACCTGCTCATCCAGTCAGCCACACACCTTCACCACCAACTTCAGCACAGCCCGGGGTAAACGTCAGCAGGCCATTCTGAAACTCATATGTTTGGGGGACAGGCCCCACACCGCACAGGAGTTGTGGCGGGGTATAGATCAACAGACCGACGAGTGGTTGCTGCCGGTGAGCCTCAAGCCCGGCCTGGTGGTGTGCGATAATGGGCGAAATCTCGTTGCAGCTCTGGGACTAGCCAATTTGACGCACATCCCTTGCTTGGCGCATGTGCTGAATTTGGTGGTGCAGAAGTTCATTCACAACTACCCCGACATGTCAGAGCTGCTGCATAAAGTGCGGGCCGTCTGTTCGCGCTTCCGGCGTTCACATCCTGCTGCTGCTCGCCTGTCTGCGCTACAGCGTAACTTCGGCCTTCCTGCTCACCGCCTCATATGCGACGTGCCCACCAGGTGGAACTCCACCTTGCACATGCTGGACAGACTGTGCGAGCAGCAGCAGGCCATAGTGGAGTTTCAGCTGCAGCACGCACGGATCAGTCGCACTACAGAACAGCACCACTTCACCACCAATGACTGGGCCTCCATGCGAGACCTGTGTGCCCTGTTGCGCTGTTTCGAGTACTCCACCAACATGGCCAGTGGCGATGACGCCGTTATCAGCGTTACAATACCACTTCTATGTCTCCTTGAGAAAACACTTAGGGCGATGATGCAAGAGGAGGTGGCCCAGGAGGAGGAGGAGGAGGAGGAGGAAGAGGGGTCATTTTTAGCACTTTCAGGCCAGTCTCTTCGAAGTGACTCAGAGGGAGGTTTTTGGCAACAGCAGAGGCCAGGTACAAATGTGGCCAGACAGGGCCCACTACTGGAGGACGAGGAGGACGAGGATGAGGAGGAGGTGGAGGAGGATGAGGATGAAGCATGGTCACAGCGGGGTGGCACCCAACGCAGCTCGGGTCCATCACTGGTGCGTGGCTGGGGGGAAAGGCAGGACGATGACGATACGCCTCCCACAGAGGACAGCTTTTCCTTACCCCTGGGCAGCCTGGCACACATGAGCGACTACATGCTGCAGTGCCTGCGCAACGACAGCAGAGTTGCCCACATTTTAACCTGTGCGGACTACTGGGTTGCCACCCTGCTGGATCCACGCTACAAAGACAATGTGCCCACCTTACTTCCTGCACTGGAGCGTGATAGGAAGATGCGCGAGTACAAGCGCACGTTGGTAGACGCGCTACTGAGAGCATTCCCAAATGTCACAGGGGAACAAGTGGAAGCCCAAGGCCAAGGCAGAGGAGGAGCAAGAGGTCGCCAAGGCAGCTGTGTCAATGCCAGCTCCTCTGAGGGCAGGGTTAGCATGGCAGAGATGTGGAAAACTTTTGTCAACACGCCACAGCTAACTGCACCACCACCTGATACGCAACGTGTTAGCAGGAGGCAACATTTCACTAACATGGTGGAACAGTACATGTGCACACCCCTCCACGTACTGACTGATGGTTCGGCCCCATTCAACTTCTGGGTCTCTAAATTGTCCACGTGGCCAGAGCTAGCCTTTTATGCCTTGGAGGTGCTGGCCTGCCCGGCGGCCAGCGTTTTGTCTGAACGTGTATTCAGCACGGCAGGGGGCGTCATTACAGACAAACGCAGCCGCCTGTCTACAGCCAATGTGGACAAGCTGACGTTCATAAAAATGAACCAGGCATGGATCCCACAGGATCTGTCCGTCCCTTGTCCAGATTAGACATTAACTACCTCCCCTTAACCATATATTATTGGACTCCAGGGCACTTCCTCATTCAATCCTATTTTTATTTTCATTTTACCATTATATTGCGAGGCTACCCAAAGTTGAATGAACCTCTCCTGTGTCTGGGTGCCGGGGCCTAAATATATGCCAATGGACTGTTCCAATGTTGGGTGACGTGAAGCCTGATTCTCTGCTATGACATGCAGAATGATTCTCTGCTGACATGAAGCCAGATTGTCTGTTACGGGACCTCTCTCCTCTGCCTGTGTGTGTGCTGGGCCTAAATATATGCCAATGGACTGTTGCAGTGGTGGCTGACGTGAAGCCTGATTCTCTGCTATGACATGCAGACTGATTCTCTGCTGACATGAAGACAGATTCTCTGTTACGGGACCTCCCTCCTCTGCCTGGGTGCTGGGCCTAAATATATGCCAATGGACTGTTGCAGTGGTGGCTGACGTGAAGCCTCATTCTCTGCTATGACATGCAGACTAATTCTCTGCTGACATGAAGACAGATTCTCTGTTACGGGACCTCTCTCCTCTGCCTGTGTGTGTGCTGGGCCTAAATATATGCCAATGGACTGTTGCAGTGGTGGCTGACGTGAAGCCTCATTCTCTGCTATGACATGCAGACTGATTCTGTGCTGACATGAAGCCAGATTCTCTGTTACGGGACCTCCCTCCTCTGCCTGTGTGCTGGGCCTAAATATCTGCCAATGGACTGTTGCAGTGGTGGCTGACGTGAAGCCTGATTCTCTGCTATGACATGCAGACTGATTCTCTGCTGACATGAAGACAGATTCTCTGTTACGGGACCTCTCTCCTCTGCCTGGGTGCCGGGGTCTAAATATATGCCAATGGACTGTTGCAGTGGTGGGTGACGTGAAGCCAGATTCTCTGCTATGGGACCTCTCTCCAATTGATTTTGGTTAATTTTTATTTATTTAATTTTTATTTTAATTCATTTCCCTATCCACATTTGTTTGCAGGGGATTTACCTACATGTTGCTGCCTTTTGCAGCCCTCTAGCTCTTTCCTGGGCTGTTTTACAGCCTTTTTAGTGCCGAAAAGTTCGGGTCCCCATTGACTTCAATGGGGTTCGGGACGAAGTTCGGATCGGGTTCGGATCCCGAACCCGAACATTTCCGGGATGTTCGGCCGAACTTCTCGAACCCGAACATCCAGGTGTTCGCTCAACTCTAGTCATTAACCCTTTCAGGGCCAAGCCACTTTTCACCTTTGTGACCAAGCCTAATTTTGCAAATCTGACGTGTGTCACTTTATGTGCTAATAACTATGAAATACTTTCACTTATCTTAGCGGCGGTGTGATAGCTAACCTCCGGAACTCCAGCTGTGGTAAAACTACGACTCCCAAGGTGTATGCTAGATTGGCTTTTTTCAGAACTCCATAGAAATGAAAGGAGCATGCTGAGAGTCGTAGTTTCACCATAGATGAGTTCCAGAGGTTATCCATCACTCAAGCCATTCTGACATTGCTTTCTTGTGACATTTAGTACTTGATGTTGGGGTAATTTTGGGTTGATATTTTTGAATTTTATTTTATGAAAAAAATCCAAAATGCACAGAAAATTTTAAAAAATATGGAAATTTTATAATTTCTGCACATTAACCCTTTCTACCCCAGAGGTTTTTATGTTTTTGCATTTTCATTTTGCGATCTCTGCCTTCCCAGAGCCAGTGTTTTTCATTTTATTTTATTTTTTCCGCTAACAGTTGTGTGAGGTACCAATAATAATGAAGGTGAAAGGCACTAAATATCCCAGGGCTGCATAGATATATCACTCAGATGTATATATATACACACATACGTAGTTTATTCTCCATAAAAACTGATTAAAACAGAGGGTTATTCATATTAAATAAAATATTGAACATGATTAATAACATAAAATATCTCGCTAATATATCTATAGATGATAACTAGGGATGGGTGAATCGACTTTGGATGAAACATTCGAAGTCTATTCACATAAAACTTCATTCTAATACTGTACGGAGCAGGAGCGTTTGTGGATTTGCCTTGTCCAGGAACGTTTGTGGCTTTGCACCTGGCATCCTATAGAGTGCTGCTGACCATTTTGCTTCTTTATATATAGATATAGATATATATATATATAAAATAAATAAATATTGTAGGCTTTTACTCACTTCACAGGGGGGTGGTTTATCTGGATAAACTCAATACACTAGAAAAACCTTGAACCCCCCTAGCCTGGATCGCCTGTAGGTTGTATTAGAAGATGAAGGCAGGCAACACCAGTCAGTGCTTCTGTTCAAAATTATTTTATTTAGATTCAAAATCCGGCTCAACGCATTTCGGGACAAGGAGGTCCCTTCCTCAGGAGAAGCTTACATAAAACATACATAGACCGGACATATATACCTTATTAATCTTGCAAAAGTCCGCCAAAAATAGTGGGAGTGTCTTTGGGTGGCCGAGGTGAGGACACCATCTGCGCCTATGTCACGGATGGTGTTGCAGAAAACAAGAAGTAACAAATAAAGATCCGACTAACTTGATCCCAAACTAAGGAACAAAAGGGTGAGCCCTATTAAAGCCCTATAGCTCTCCCTGACTGCTCAGCCCATGCAAAGATCTCTGTGATAGAAAGTTGCATGTCCACGTACCTAGACTGAGTGACACCTGAAAACCCTATAATAGTGAGGGGAGACGACCACCGGCTCCCTGCACTAAATACGGAGTGTGTCAGGGTCACCTAGAATCAAGCCAACAGGAAAACACAAATTAAGGGATAAACTTATCTGAGAAACCAGCAGTAGCAAACTTTTAGCAGTGAGCACAATCCAGGAAGCAGTATAAACCGCAAAGTGAGGCAGTATGGGAGGGGATATAAAGGGAGGCAATCACTGCTAATAGATGACAGCTGGAAGAGGGAGAAGAGATGTCAAAGCAAAACCAAAACAAAAGAACATCATGCAGGAGGTACTGAAGAACGTCTGTTAGAACTTCTCAGAGATCTGGCGGTGACTAGTGATGAGCGGGAGGTGCCATATTTGATTTCGACGAAATTCGCGAATATTCGCTAGAATATTCGTTTCATATTCGTCAAAATCGAATATTCGTCATTTTTCTAGTTATCGCGATTATTATGCGATTTAAATAATCACGTATTGCGATTGTAACTTAAGGCTACTTTCCTATTGGTTTGATATCTAGAATTAGCGAAGATGACGAATATGACGAATGTATTCGTCATATTCCTCAAAACGAAGATAACTAAGTATTCTCCATCTTCGTTTTAGCTACCTATTCGTCAACTTCGCTAATTCTAGCAATCAAATAGGAAATTTGACTATAGAGACAGCTAAGTTTAATTCGCTGTGCGATAATATTACTTTGATTTTTTTTTTATAAATAGAATAATTATAATACTTATTATAATTATTTTATTTATAAAAAAAAAAGCAAAGTAATATTATCGCATAGCGAATTAAACTTAGCTGTCTCTATAGTCAACTTTCCTATTTGATTGCTAGAATTAGCGAAGTTGACGAATAGGTAGCTAAAACGAAGATGGAGAATACTTAGTTATCTTCGTTTTGTGGAATATGACGAATACATTCGTCATATTCGCTAATTCTACCAAGCCAACCATAGTAAACCAGGTCCAAGTTGAAATCGCAATGCGATTAATTCAAGTTATAATAATCGAATTGCGATTTCAACTTAGAGCTGTGTTTCTAATGGGTCAGCTTGCTAGAATTAACGAAGTTAACGAATATGGAATATAGCAGTGCTAAGTTGAAATCGCAATTCGATTACCTCAAGTTATTATAATCGAATTTCAACTTGGACCTGGTTTACTATGGTTGGCTTGGTAGAATTAGCGAATATGACGAACACACACGGACACACACACACACACACACACAGGCAAATCCAGGTCGCAGAGCCGGGCTCAGGGGCACAGCGGCAGGACAGCAGTGCTCAGGGAGGAGGAAGCCGGGAGCCGGGCACAGCGGCTTTCAGAGTTATACTCTGCCCGGAGCACACGGGACAGCGCAGCCGTCAGAGATCCCGGGTAGCCATCCACACTGAGAGCCGGCTATCTTACTCATGCCGCACTGCACATGCGCCCGCTTCCACACACGCGCAGTGCTGCCAGACGCCGCTCCATCGGCACACACTCCACGGACACTACATGTGCAGCATCCTATTGTAATGGCAGCGGGGGGCAGTCACTGTATTGCACTGGCTCCGCTCACTTACTACATGGTGAGGCAGGAGGCCGGGCGGGCGGACAGGCACTGGTAGCGTTAATCACTGACGCCCCTGCTCAGCCCACTGCATGAAAGAAGCAGGCGGCGCAGGCGCATGAAGTAGTGAGTTACACTGCCAGTGCCTGGCCGCCCGCCCGGCCTCCTACCTCACCATGTAGTAAGTGAAGAAGTGAAGATCGTTATTATTATTATTACAGTTATTCAAATTATTACTACTCTGAGAAGGGCCGGTGCAATACAGTGACTGCACCGGGCCCCGTTGCCATTACATTCACACTAAACAGTGACACTGCTATGAGGGGATCTGTGGATGACACATAGCATAAGATGCTTTGTCTCATCCACAGATACCCCCATAACAGTGTCAGCCACAGACCCTAATAAGTGTCACCCACAGACCTCAATAAGTGTCAGCCACAGACCAGCCCCATAACAGTGTCATCCACAGATACCCCCATAACAGTGTCAGCCACAGACCCCAATAAGTGTCAGCCACAGACCCCCATAAGTGTCAGCCACAGACCAGCCCCATAACAGTGTCAGCCACAGCACCCCCTTAAAAATGGCATCCACAGATCCCCCATAACAGTGCCATCCACAGATCCCCCATAACAGTGTCATCCACAGATCCCCATAACAGTGCCATCCACAGATCCCACCATACCAGTGCCATCCACAGATCCCCCATAACAGTGTCATCCACAGATCCCCTATAACAGTGTCATCCACAGATCCCCATTACAGTGTCATCCACAGATCCCCATAACAGTGTGCCATCCACATATCCCCATAACAGTGTCATCCACATATCCCCTATAAAACTGTCATCCACAGATCCCCCATAACAGTGCCATCCACAGATCCCCACATAACAGTGCATCCACAGATCCCCCATAACAGTATCATCCAGAGATCCCCTATAACAGTGCCATCCACAGATCCCCCCATAACAGTGCCATCCGCAGATCCCCCCATAACAGTGTCATCCACAGATACCCCATAACAGTGCCATCCACAGATCCCCCCATAAAAGTGCCATCGACATATCCCCCCATAAAAGTGCCATTTACATATCCCCCATAACAGTGTTATCCACAGATCCCCCATACCAGTGTCATCCACAGATCACCTATAAAACTGTCACCCACAGTTCCCCCCATAACAGTGCCATCCACAGATCCCCCATAACAGTGCCATCCACAGATCCCCTCATAACAGTGCCATCCACAGATCACCCATAACAGTATCATCCACAGATCCCCATAACAGTGCCATCCACAGATCCCCCACATAACAGTGCCATCCTCAGATCCCCCATAACAGTGCCATCCACAGATCCCTCATAACAGTGCCATCCACAGATCCCCCATAACAGTGCCATCCACAGATCCCCCATAACAGTGCCATCCACAGATCCCCAATAACTGTATCATCCACAGATCCCCTATAACAGTGCCATCCACAGATCCCCCATAACAGTGCCATCCACAGATCCCCCATAACAGTGCCATCCACAGATATCCCATAACAGTGCCATCCACCGATCCCACATAACAGTGCCATCCACAGATCCCCCCATAACAGTGATATCCACAGATCCCCCATAACAGTGTCATCCATAGATACCCCATAACAGTGTCATCCACAGATACCCCATACCAGTGCCATCCACAGATCCACTTATAACAGTGCCATCCACAGATCCCCATAACAGTGCCATCCACAGATCCCCCATAACAGTGTCATCCACAGATCCCCCATAACAGTGCCATACACAGATCCTCCATAACAGTGCCATCCACAGATCCCCTTATAACAGTACCATTCACAGATACCCCCATAACAGTGTCATCCACAGATACCCCCATAATAGTGTAAGCCACAGACCCCAATAAGTGTCAGCCACAGACCGGCCCCATAACAGTGTCAGCCACAGCACCCCAATAAGAGTGCCATCCACAGATCCCCCATAACAGTGCCATCCACAGATCCCCAATAACAGTGTCATCCACAGATCCAACAATAACAGTGCCATACACAGATCCCCCCATAATAGTGCCATCCACATCCACAGATCCCCCATAACAGTGTCATCCACAGATCCCCCATACCAGTGCCATCCAGAGATCCCCCATAACAGTGTCATCCACAGATCCCCCATAATACTGTCATCCACAGATCCCCCATAATACTGTCATCCACAGATCCCCTATAACACTGTCATCCACAGATCCCCCATAACAGTGTCATCCACAGATCCCCCATAGCAGTGTCATCCACAGATCCCCTATAACACTGTCATCCACAGTTCCCCCCATAACAGTACCATCCACAGATCCCCCTATAACATTGCCATGCACAGATCCCCCATAACAGTATCATTCACAGATCCCCTATAACAATGCCATCAACAGATCCCCCATAACAGTGCCATCCACAGATCCCCCCGATAACATTGCAATCCACAGATCCCCCAAAACAGGGCCATCCACAGATCCCCCATAACAGTGCCATCCATAGATCCAGATCCCCCATAACAGTGTCATCCACATATCCCCCATAACAGTGTCATCCACATATCCCCTATAACACTGTCATCCACAGTTCCCCCCCATAACAGTGCATCCACAGATCCCTACATAAAAATGCCATCCACAGATCCCCCATAACAGTATCATCCAGAGATCCTCTATAACAGTGCCATCCACAGATCCCCCATAACAGTGCCATCCACATATCCCCCCATAACAGTGCCATCCACAGATCCCCCATAACAGTGCCATCCACAGATCCCCCATAACAGTGCCATCCACATATCCCCCCATAACAGTGTCTTCCACAGATCCCACCTACCAGTGTCATCCACAGATTCCCCCATAACAGTGTCATCCACAGATCCCCCATAACAGTGTCATCCACAGATCCACCATAACAGTGTCATCCAGATACCCCCAATAACAGTGCCATCCACTGATCCTTCAATAACAGTGGCATCCACAGATCCCCCATAACAGTATCATCCACAGATCCCCCCATAACAGTGCCATCCACAGATCCCCCATAACAGTGCCATCCACAGATCCCCCATAACAGTGCCATCCACAGATCCCCCATAACAGTGCCATCCACAGATCCCCTATAACACTCTCATCCACAGATCCACCATAACTGTGTCATCCACAGATCCCCCATAACAGTGTCATCCTCAGATCCCCTATAACACTGTCATCCACAGTTCCCCATAACAGTGCCATCCACAGATCCCCCTATAACATTGCCATCCACAGATTCCCCATAACAGTGTATCATCCACAGATCCCCTATAACAGTGCCATCAACAGATCCCCCCATAATTGTGTCATCCACAGATCCCCTATAAAACTGTCATCCACAGTTCCCCCATAACAGTGCCATCCACAGATCCCCACATAACAGTGACATCCACAGATCCCCCATAACAGTATCATCCAGAGATCCCCTATAACAGTGCCATCCACAGATCCCCCCATAACAGTGCCATCCACAGATCCCTCAATAACAGTGCCATCCACAGATCCCCCATAACAGTGCCATCCGCAGATCCCCTATAACAGTGCCATCCACATATCCCCCATAACAGTTTCATCCACAGATCCCCCATACCAGTGTCATCCACAGATCCCCATAACAGTGTCATCCACAGATACCCCCAAAAACAGTGCCATCCACTGATCCCCCCATAACAGTGCCATCCACAGATCCCCCATAACAGTATCACCCACAGATCCCCCCATAACAGTGTCAGCCCCAGACCAACCCCATAACAGTGTCAGCCACAGCACCCCCATAAGAGTGCTATCCACAGATCCCCCATAACAGTGTCATCCACAGATCCCCATAACAGTGTAATCCACAGATCCCCCATAACAGTGCCATTCACAGATCCCCCCATACCAGTGCCATCCACAGATCCCCCATAACAGTGTCATCCACAGATCTCCTATAACACTGACATCCACAGATCCCCTATAACACTGTCATCCACAGATACCCCTAAAACAGTGCCATCCACAGATCCCCTATAACAGTGTCATCCACAGATCCCCTATAACAGTGTCATCCACAGATCCCCAATAACAGTGTGTCATCCACAGATCCCCTATAACACTGTCATCCACAGTTCCCCCCATAACAGTGCCATCCACAGATCCCCCCATAACAGTGCCATCCACAGATCCCCCCATGACAGTGCCATCCACAGATCCCCATAACAGTATTATCCAGATCCCCACAACAGTGCCATCCATAGATCCCCCCATAAACGTGCCATCCACAGATCCCCCCCATCACAGTGCCATCCACAGATCCCCCATAACAGTGCCATCCACAGATCCCCCATAACAGTGTCATCCACAGATCCCCCTTTACTGTGTCATCCACAGATCCCCCATAACAGTGTCATCCACAGATTCCCCATAACAGTGTCATCCACAGATCCCCCCATTACAGTGCCATACACAGATCCCCCATAACAGTGCCATCCACAGATCCCCTTATAACAGTACCATTCACAGATACCACCATAACTGTGTCATCCACAGATACCCCATAACAGTGTGAGCCACAGACCCCAATAAGTGTCAGCCACAGACCAGCCCCATAACAGTGTCAGCCACAGCACCCCCATAAGAGTGCCATCCACAGATCCCCCATAACAGTGCCATCTACAGATCCCCAATAACAGTGTCATCCACAGATCCAACAATAACAGTGCTATCCACAGATCCCCCCATAATAGTGCCATCCACAGATCCCCCATAACAGTGTCATCCACAGATCCCCGCTTACCAGTGCCATCCAGAGATCCCCCATAACAGTGTCATCCACAGATCCCCCATAATACTGTCATCCACAGATCCCCTATAACACTGACATCCACAGATCCCCCATAACAGTGTCATCCACAGATCCTCTATAACACTGTCATCCACAGTTCCCCCCATAACAGTGCCATCCACAGATCCCCCTATAACATTGCCATTCACAGATCCCCATAACAGTATCATTGACAGATCCCCTATAACAGTGCCATCAAAAGATCCCCCATAATAGTGCCATCCACAGATCCCCCATAACAGTGCCATCCACAGATCCCCCCGATAACATTGCCAATCACAGATCGCCCATAACAGTGCCATCCACAGATCCCCCCATAACAGTGCCATCCACAGATCCCCCATAACAGTGTCATCCACATATCCCTTATAACAGTGTCATCCACATATCCCCTATAACACTGTCATCCACAGTTCCCCCCCATAACAGTGCATCCACAGATCCCCACATAACAGTGCCATCCACAGAACCCCCATAACAGTATCATCCAGAGATCATCTATAACAGTGCATCCACAGATCCCCCCATAACAGTGCCATCCACAGATCCCCCCCATAACAGTGCCATCCACAGATCCCCCCCATAACAGTGCCATCCACAAATCCCCCATAACAGTGCCATATACAGATCCCCCCATAACAGTGTCATCCACAGATCCCCCCTACCAGTGTCATCCACAGATTCCCCCATTTCAGTGTCATCCACAGATCTCCCATAACAGTGTCATCCACAGATCCACCATAACAGTGTCATCCAGATACCCCCAATAACAGTGCCATCCACTGATCCTTCAATAACAGTGCCATCCACAGATCCCCCATAACAGTATCATCCACAGATCCCTTATAACAGTGCCATCCACAGATCCCCCATAACAGTGCCATCCACAGATCCCCCATAACAGTGCCATCCACAGATCCCCCATAACAGTGCCATCCACAGATCCCCCCATAACAGTGTCATCCACAGATCGTCCATAACAGTGTCATCCACAGATCGTCCATAACAGTGTCATCCACAGATCGTCCATAACACTGTCATCCACAGATCGTCCATAACACTGTCATCCACAGATCCCCCATAACAGTGTCATCCTCAGATCCCCTATAACACTGTCATCCACAGATCCCCCATAACGGTGTCATCCACAGATCCCCCATAACAGTGTCATCCTCAGATCCCCTATAACACTGTCATCCACAGATCCCCCCATAACAGTGCCATACACAGATCTCTCATAACAGTGCCATACACAGATCCCCTATAACAGTGCCATCAACAGATCCCCCCATAATAGTGTCATCCACATATCCCCTATAACACTGTCATCCACAGTCCCCCCCATAACAGTGCCATCCACAGATCCCCACATAACAGTGCCATCCACAGATCCCCCATAACAGTATCATCCAGAGATCCCCTATAACAGTGCCATCCACAGATCCCCCCATAACAGTGCCATCCACAGATCCCCCCATAACAGTGGCATCCACAGATCCCCCATAACAGTGCTAGCCACAGATCCCCCATAACAGTGTCATCCACAGATCCCCCATAACAGTGTCATCCACAGTTCCCCCCATAACAGTGCCATCCACAGATCCCCCCATAACAGTGCCATCCACAGATCCCCCATAATAGTGCCATCCACAGATCCCCCATAACAGTGTCATCCACAGATTCCCCATAACAGTGCCATCCACAGTTATCCCCATAACAGTGCCATCCGCAGATACCCCCATACCAGTACCATTCACAGATACCCCCATAACAGTGTCATCCACAGATACCCCCATAACAGTGTCAGACACACACCCCAATAAGTGTCAGCCACAGACCCCAATAAGTGTCAGCCACAGACTAGTCCCATAACAGTGTCATCCACAGATTCCCCCATAACAGTGTCAGCCACAGACCCTAATAAGTGTCAGCCACAGACCAGCCCCATAACAGTGTCAGCCACAGCACCCCCTTAAGAGTGCCATCCACAGATCCCCCATAACAGTGCCATCCACAGATCCCCAATAACAGTGTCATCCACAGATCCCCCATAACAGTGCCATCCACAGATCCCCCCATACTAGTGCCATCCACAGATCCCCCATAACAGTGTCATCCACAGATCCCCCCATACCAGTACCATCCACAGATCCCCCATAATACTGTCATCCACAGATCCCCCATAACAGTGTCATCCACAGATCCCCCATAACAGTGTCATCCACAGATCCCCCATAACAGTGTCATCCACAGATCCCCCATAACACTGTCATTTACAGATCCCCCCATAACACTGTCATCCACAGTTCCCCCCCATAACAGTGCCATCCACAGATCCCCCCATAACAATGCCATCCACAGATCCCCCTTAACAGTGCCATCCACAGATCCCCCATAACAGTGTCATCCACAGATCCCCCCATAACAATGCCATCCACAGATCCCCCCCATAACAGTGTTATCCACAGATCCCCTATTACACTGTCATCCACAGTTCCCTCCCATAACAGTGCCATCCACAAATCCCCCATAACATTGCCATCCACACATCCCCCATAACAGTATCATCCACAGATCCCCTATAACAGTGCCATCCACAGATCCCCTCATAATAGTGCCATCCACAGATCTCCCATAACAGTGCCATCCACAGATCCCCCATAACAGTGCCATCCACAGATCCCCCATAACAGTGCCATCCACAGATCCCCCATAACAGTGCCATCCACAGATCTCCCATAACTGTGTCATCCACAGATCCCCCATAACAGTGTCATCTTCAGATACCCAATAACAGTGTCATCCACAGATCCCCCATAACAGTGTCATCCACAGATCCCCCATAACAGTGCCATTCACAGATCCCCATAACAGTATCATACACAGATCCCCCCATAACAGTGCCATTCACAGATCCCCACATAACAGTACCATTCACATACACTCCCAATATCAGTTTGCCATCCACAGGTCCCCCCATAACAGTGTCATCCAAAGATCCCCCCATAACAGTGCCATCCACAGATCCCCCCATAACAGGGCCATCCACAGATACCCCATAACAGTGCCATCCACAGATCCCCCATAACAGTACCATTCACAGATACCCCCATAACAGTACCATTCACAGATACCCCCGTAACAGTGTGCCATCCACAGATCCCCCATAACAGTGTCATCCACAGATCCCCCCATAATAGTGCCATCCACAGATCCCCCCATAATAGTGCCATCCACAGATCCCCCATAACAGTGCCTGTCACAGATCCCCCATAACAGTACCATTCACAGATACCCCCATAACAGTGTGATCCACAGATCCCCCATGATAGTGCCAGCACTACTGTTCTAGCGCCCGTTATTGTAACGGGTTTAATGTCTAGTTTAATATATACATGAAGAAATATGCATGAAAGAGGGTTGGTAGAGCATGATATTTAGAACCAATCCGATGTTAATAGTGGTGGATCTAAAGTAAAATAAGGGATATAGTTGCAAAATCTTGAAAGGATCATCTAGAAAACAAATACATAGGTATGGATATACAGTACAGACCAAAAGTTTGGACACACCTTCTCATTCAAAGAGTTTTCTTTATTTTCATGACTATGAAAATTGTAGATTCACACTGAAGGCATCAAAACTATGAATTAACACATGTGGAATTATATACATAACAAAAAAGTGTGAAACAACTGAAAATATGTCATATTCTAGCCACCTTTTGCTTTGATTACTGCTTTGCACACTCTTGGCATTCTCTTGATGAGCTTCAAGAAGTAGTCACCTGAAATGGTCTTCCAACAGTCTTAAAGGAGTTCCCAGAGATGCTTAGCACTTGTTGGCCCTTTTGCCTTCACTCTGCGGTCCAGCTCACCCCAAACCATCTCGATTGGGTTCAGGTCCGGTGACTGTGGAGGCCAGGTCATCTGGCGCAGCACCCCATCACTCTCCTTCATGGTCAAATAGCCCTTACACAGCCTGGAGGTGTGTTTGGGGTCATTGTCCTGTTGAAAAAAAAATGATGGTCCAACTAAACGCAAACAGGATGGAATAGCATGCTGCTGCAATATGCTGTGGTAGCCATGCTGGTTCAGTATGCCTTCAATTTTGAATAAATCCCCAACAGTCTCACCAGCAAAGCACCCCCACACCATCACACCTCCTCCATGCTTCACGGTGGGAAACAGGCATGTAGAGTCCATCCGTTCACCTTTTCTGCGTTGCACAAAGACACGGTGGTTGGAACCAAAGATCTCAAATTTGGACTCATCAGACCAAAGCACAGATTTACACTGGTCTAATGTCCATTCCTTGTGTTCTCTAGCCCAAACAAGTCTCTTCTGCTTGTTGCCTGTCCTTAGCAGTGGTTTCCTAGCAGATATTCTACCATGAAGACCTGATTTACACAGTCTCCTCTTAACAGTTGTTCTAGAGATGTGTCTGCTGCTGGAACTCTGTGTGGCATTGACCTGGTCTCTAATCTGAGCTGCTGTTAACCTGCGATTTCTGAGGCTGGTGACTCGGAGGAACTAATCCTCCGCAGCAGAGGTGACTCTTGGTCTTCCTTTCCTGGGGCGGTCTGCATGTGAGCCAGTTTCTTTGTAGCTCTTGATGGTTTTTGTGACTGCACTTGGGGACACTTTCAAAGTTTTTTTTCCAATTTTTCGGACTGACTGACCTTTATTTCTTAAAGTAATGATGGCCACTCGTTTTTCTTTACTTAGCTGCTTTTTTCTTGCCATAATACAAATTCTAACAGTCTATTCAGTAGGACTATCAGCTGTGTATCCACCTGACTTCTCCACAACGCAACTGATGGTCCCAACCCCATTTATAAGGCAAGAAATCCCACTTATTAAACCTGACAGGGCACACCTGTGAAGTGAAAACCATTTCAGGTGACTACCTCTTGAAGCTCATCAAGAGAATGCCAAGAGTGTGCAAAGTAGTAATCAAAGCAAAAGGTGGCTACTTAGAATATTACATTTTTTCAGTTGTTTCACACTTTTTTGTTATGTACAGGTCCTTCTCAAAAAATTAGCATATTGTGATAAAGTTCAATATTTTCTGTAATGTACTGATAAACATTAGACTTTCATATATTTTAGATTCATTACACACCAACTGAAGTAGTTCAAGCCTTTTATTGTTTTAATATTGATGATTTTGGCATACAGCTCATGAAAACCCAAATTTCCTATCTAAAAAAATTAGCATATTTCATCCAACCAATAAAAGAAAAGTGTTTTTAATACAAAAAAAGTCAACCTTTAAATAATTATGTTCAGTTCTGCACTCAATACTTGGTCGGGAATCCTTTTGCAGAAATGACTGCTTCAATGCGGCGTGGCATGGAGGCCATCAGCCTGTGGCACTGCTGAGGTGTTATGGAGGCCCAGGATGCTTCGATAGCAGCCTTAAGCTCATCCAGAGTGTTGGGTCTTGCGTCTCTCAACTTTCTCTTCCCAATATCCCACAGATTCTCTATGGGGTTCAGGTCAGGAGAGTTGGCAGGCCAATTGAGCAAAGTAATACCATGGTCAGTAAACCATTTACCAGTGGTTTTGGCACTGTGAGCAGGTGCCAGGTCGTGCTGAAAAATGAAATCTTCATCTCCATAAAGCTTTTCAGCAGATGGAAGCATGAAGTGCTCCAAAATCTCCTGATAGCTAGCTGCATTGACCCTGTCCTTGATAAAACACAGTGGACCAACACCAGCAGCTGACATGGCACCCCAGACCATCACTGACTGTGGGTACTTGACACTGGACTTCAGGCATTTTGGCATTTCCCTCTTCCCAGTCTTCCTCCAGACTCTGGCACCTTGATTTCCGAATGACATGCAACAGTCCAGTGCTGCTTCTCTGTAGCCCAGGTCAGGCGCTTCTGCCGCTGTTTCTGGTTCAAAAGTGGCTTGACCTGGGGAATGCGGCACCTGTAGCCCATTTCCTGCACACGCCTGTACACGGTGGCTCTGGATGTTTCTACTCCAGACTCAGTCCACTGCTTCCGCAGGTCCCCCAAGGTCTGGAATCGGTCCTTCTCCACAATCTTCCTCAGGGTCCGGTCACCTCTTCTCGTTGTGCAGCGTTTTCTGCCACACTTTTTCCTTCCCACAGACTTCCCACTGAGGTGCCTTGATACAGCACTCTGGGAACAGCCTATTAGTTCAGAAATTTCTTTCTATGTCTTACCCTCTTGCTTGAGGGTGTCAATGATGGCCTTCTGGACAGCAGTCAGGTCGGCAGTCTTACCCATGATTGCGGTTTTGAGTAATGAACCAGGCTGGGAGTTTTTAAAAGCCTCAGGAATCTTTTGCAGGTGTTTAGAGTTAATTAGTTGATTCAGATGATTAGGTTAATAGCTCGTTTAGAGAACCTTTTCATGATATGCTAATTTTTTGAGATAGGAATTTTGGGTTTTCATGAGCTGTATGCCAAAATCATCAATATTAAAACAATAAAAGGCTTGAACTACTTCAGTTGGTGTGTAATGAATCTAAAATATATGAAAGTCTAATGTTTATCAGTACATTACAGAAAATATTGAACTTTATCACAATATGCTAATTTTTTGAGAAGGACCTGTATATAATTCCACATGTGTTAATTCATAGTTTTGATGCATTCAGTGTAAATCTACAATTTTCATAGTCATGAAAATAAAGAAAACTCTTTGAATGAGAAGGTGTGTCCAAACCTTTGGTCTGTACTGTATATATAAATAAAAATCTAAATATAAATCCATGAGTTAAAAGACATTATTCCATACATATGCAAAAATATGCATAAAAGGAAGTTGATAGAGAATAATATTTAAAACCAAACCTATGTTAATAGTCGTAGAACCAAGATAAAAAAAAAGGGATATAATTGTAAAATCTTGAGAGGAACATCAAGAAGCAAATACATAGGTATGAATATAGATATAAATACAAATCTACATATAAATCCATGAGTTTCTTACTCAGACCATAAGAGACAATATTCCATATTCTTTATTCATATGCCCTAACGAATTGGAATAAAAGTATTAGTGATGGTGTGTATCGACTTAAATGTGGAAATAAGAGGCACATGTTATTGTATATATTATAAAATGTACAACGTGCAAATCAAATGTAAATACAACTGATGAGTGGTGAGGAATGTATTTAAGTTTGAGATAAAGAGTGGGTTCTCTAATAAAGGGAAGATGGATGATAGATGAGTCATATATAATGGTTCATCTAGTAAAAATATCCACTAAAACCACTAAAAGAATTATATAATAATAAACCACCAGGGAATACAATAAAATGAAATAAAATAACATCGCCCAACCACATCGGCCTGCTCAACCACCCTAACATCGCCTTTTACAAAAGGTAATGATGTTATCCTTATTTGGCAGGGGAACAATGACGATCTAAGGGCATACATTGAGAAAATAAACAATAATGATTGGAATTTACACTTGACTAGAGAAGCAATTTTCTTGGATCTTCATCCAAACAGTATAAATAATATGATCTCCACCAGTACAAATTTTAAAAATGTTGATGCAAATAGTTTTTTAGATTTTAGAAGCTGCCACTACCACAAATGGAAGACAAACATACCATTTAGCCAGATGAAACAGATCAGACGCAACTGTGTCCCCCACAACTCATCAATGAATCCAAGAACAGAATATCACGCCCGGCGTGCCGATCACATACGCGACGCAAAGGGAGGGAAAATGGAAGGCCCTGTCCAAGGGAGAGGGAAAGGTGGTGACCCCTAACTCACCTTGAGGCTGGCACCTGACGTCCCTAGACGGGTTTCTCACCCGTACGCCGATCACGTGCCTAAAACCCTGGCTTTCCCTAAGATGAGCCCTAGGTAGTGAATAGGGCGGTGGGAACACTAGTCCGCACCACTAACACTAAAGGAAAACACCAAGGAGAGGACAGACAATACAGACAAAACATATAATCCCAGGGGGGCGACAACAGTGGACAACAAAAGCCCAACAGGGATCCGGAGGGTAACGCTCTGGAACAACAACCAGGAATCACAGCTACACAGCTCCAGTGGGTCAGTATAGAAGTCCAGGCAGGAAGCTCTATATCTGGCAACCAGATAAGTGGGAGAGGACAATATAAGGAGGTTGGGAGTGACAGACAAAAAACTGCTGAGGAGAAGAAGCTACGGATCCCTGAGTGAGACAAAAAGGATTGGAAGGCAAACACAGAAAGCTATCATTAAGAAACAGCGTGATCTTTAGACATAGAGCGCGCAGCCACTTGCTGCGACTTCCTGACCCCGGGTATAACGGAGTCAGACGTGGCTCTTGACACCCTCGTGACACAGAACCTTACAAATTAATCAAAAACAAAGTCTCCAACCAAAAACTAGTAAAAAAAATCCTCAGAGATTTAGAACGCGCCTAAAAACAAGTTACAATTGTAATCATAAATTAATTAGACACATTTTAACTAAACACTGGACAGTATTGTTAAAATATCCCATTCTGGGCAAAGACATACCCAGACAGTTCAAATTAACTTTCCGTAGAGCAAAAACCCTCAAAAACATGTTGGCCCCCTCGTGTCCTAAAATTAAACACCCCCAAACACAAAAACAAATCCCCCCAAAAAACACCAGAGACAAAGGGTTCCTCTAAATGTGGCGCACGAAAATGCTAATTCATTTGAAATGTGACATGTGGAAGTAAGAATAGAATATATCTACTACAATGTCCCTGTAATCTCTATTACGTAGGCCGTACCACACAAACTCTCACACTCACAGTGTGTCACATCATTTTTCACTAATACATGAGGGAAATTCCATAGGCCTTAAGGTAATTCCACTTGAACAGATCTCATCCTCCTCCCAACAACTGTTTTTAAAGAAAATGTTCTGGATTTACCAGTTATACACCCTCACACCCTACGGCCTTAACAAAAATTGGAACATGTCAATTATTAAACACATAGCAATATTATCCCACGCCCCAGATTCTTAGTCAGGAACTGCTTTATTTTTGGGCGATTTTATTTTATTTTTGGGCGATGTTATTTTATTTCATTTTATTGTATTCTCTGGTGGTTTACTATTATATAATTCTTTTAGTGGTTTTAGTGGATATCTTTACTAGATTAACCATTATATATGACTCATCTATCATCCACCTTTGCTTTATTAGAGAACCCACTCTTTATCTCAAACTTAAAGGGAACCTGTCACCTCTACTATGCTACCTTTACTGAGCGTTTCTAAATGTTCATTGTGTTATCCTAAACATATAAATTACACTTTTAATTTTATTTGCAGACAAATTTAATAAGTATTATGCATTTTTGTACTTCCCGCCATTTATGCAAATTAACATAAAAGAGTCATATCTTACTTGTGTGACCAGAGAAGAGTCATATTTTCAAGCTCTGACTCATCTCAGGTTAATTTACATATGTATCAAATCGTTTTTTTACACAATAAAAGCACACGGAGCTATGGGGACTGGGTATTGTGGATGTAGCGGCCATCTAGCAACCCATGTCCTCAGCTCTATACCCAAAATCTAGGTGACAGGTTCCCTTTAAATACATTCCTCGCCACTCATCAGTTGTATTTACATTTGATTTGCACGTTGTACATTTTATAATATATACAATAACCTGTGCCTCTTATTTCCACATTTAAGTCGATACACACCATCACTAATACTTTTATTCCAGATCGTTAAGGCATATGAATAAAGAATATGGAATATTGTCTCTTACAGTCTGAGTAAAAAACTCATGGATTTATATGTAGATTTGTAATTATAGCTATATTCATACCTATGTATTTGCTTCTTGATGTTCCTCTCAAGATTTTACAATTATATCTCTTTCTTTACCTTGGTTCTACCACTATTAACATAGGTTTGGTTTTAAATATTATTCTCTATCAACCTCCTTTTATTCATATTTTTTATATGTTTGGAATATTGTATTTTTACTCATGGATTTATATTTATATTTTTATTTTTATTTATATCTATACTTATGTATTTGCTTTCTAGATGATCCTTTCAAGATTTTACAACTATATCCCTTATTTTACCTTGGATCCACCACTATTAACATAGCATTGGTTCTAAATATCATCCTCTACCAACCCCCTTTCATGCATATTTCTTCATGTATATATTATATATATTTTATATGCAAGTACATTAATATATAGATATATAGTTGGTTCAAGCAATCATACTCTAACAAGCCACTATATGTAAGCATGTAAAAGTTTACTCTATAGAATTACATTTTTGGTCAGAGGTTGTGTCGCTACGCCCTGCATGCGTTTCAGCTTGGAGCGCATCACACTGGAACTTCATTTCCGGATATGCACATTAGTCTCTGGTGTGCTACAGTCTGCCGTGACACGCATCGCCAGTGGCTCTTCTTCCGGTTCTTTTGGAGCGCGCCCGCTCCTCTTCCGGACATGCCGCGTGAAGTGATTAAAAGCCTACAAAATATATTTATTTTATATATATATATATTTATTTTTTATATATTTATTTTACTCCATGTTATTTTAACTATTTAATTTACAATCCCCACATGTGATTTATTACCGCCTGACTTTTTTCTACGGGCACATTCCTTGGGCACAAGTACATCTTTACCCCACCCACGAGGTGTCTCCATAGTCCGGGTTTTAAATAAGTGACCCTAGGATCTGAACTAAGTCATTAACAGTGAACTGGCGCTGTACATTGGGTTGTTGGAGCAGGTTGTATTCAGTAGGTGGTCACCACGAGCCTGATGCACTCAACCTTTTTGTCTCCCTTCCACTAATATTATATACAGTGATAGTATATACTGTGACTTGACATCCAGTATATACGTGTAAGAATCAGATGATGCAGCTGCTGGACCTGATCTGAGAGAGCAAACTTATAATATTAAACATAAGGGACACACTTACCATAACGAGGAGTGCAAAAACGGTTTAAAAATAATAATGAACATACGAAAACCAAGAAAACCGCAATAAAAATGCACCTCCAAATTAAATAAAATGTATAAAGCTATTTTATTGTGAAGGAAAAACACACAAACACTTGGTATACGATGAAAGGTGTGCCGGTATAGATTAGACCAGGCACAGACAAACAGTTTACCAGAGTCCACAAATAGGGAACAGAAAGCTGGGTATTCCTGGAGATAAGCGTGGGGCAGCTTTTCTGACAAATGCTCACCCACATGTCTGGGACTTATTGAACTTTATTGTATTAGCAGGTATTGTCTTACATTCATTGATGCTCTATTATTATTAATATTTGGATAGTGGGTTTGATTCTGTATTGTTCCGGACTTTACATGTTTGTTCCCTATTTGTGGACTCTGGTGAGCTGTTTGTCTGTGCCTGGTCTAATCTATACCGACACACCTTTCATTGTATACAATTTTTAAGTGTTTGTGTGTTTTTCCTTTAAAATAAAATTGCTTTATTTAATTGAAGGTGCATTTTTATAGCGGTTTTCTTGGTTTCCATCTGTTCTGAGAGAGCAATCTTGACTAGACACAAAAGCGGGGGTTGCTTAGGAGGAAGGGGTTGCGAAGAATTTGTTGTGGTGCCCAGTCATTTGTCGTTATGCCACTGCAACAAAGACTAAAATCTCAATTACACTCTTCTCCAATTTCCCTTGGTTAACACTATTAATCCCTGCAGTAGTCTTATCCTAGGCTATAAAAGCAATATGTTCCCCTGCCACCGCCTGAAATCTCATGTACTAAAGGTTTGGTTGGTACTTGTTAGAGATGAGCAAATTTCTTAAAAGTTCGATTTGGCTGATTCACTGAATTTCACAAAAAAGCACATTTTTTTGTAAGTAGCGTGTGCAATGATAGGGAGCTGCGATAGCGCCGCCCCCGTCATTGTACCCCTCAGATGCTGAGTTCATACATGATCGCAGCATCTGAGTGTAAAAATTTACTTACCGCTTCTATTTGTTTGCGACAGGCCAGCCGCCGCCAACTTGCTTGAAAATCTCGGCTGAAAAGCTTGCTGCTTTTTCAAAGCTGCTAATCTAGTGCTGGTCTAATCAAGTGCTGAACTGCAAGTGCATTGGAGATATTCAGGAGATACTCAGGATGTAATCTGGAGGTGGATACAATCTAAACAAGTAAGATTTGTTTGTTTAAATTATTATTCCCCCCCCCCCCCTCTTTGCAATGGCAGACCTGGTTCTGTGCAGGAATTGTTGTGCTTTTATTTCAGGTTCCACTCTTCAGAGGTTTGGATACTGTCTGATCTGTAGACAGCTCTCCATAATGCAACAGGAAATTACCTTTTTGAAATATGAGATTTGTAAATTAACTATTAAGCAAACTCAGACTGAGAACATTGCAATGCCACTGCTACAGAGGCCCCCTAGAAATGGAAGATGGGTTACTGTAGGTTCTGGCAGACTGAAAGTTGTGGATAGAAGACATGTCCCACAGTCTGTGGCTCTCCATAATTCATTTGCAGCACTTTCAGAGTGCAAGAGCAACATGGCGGATGGCTCAAGCACAGTGGGTGAGAAACAATCATCTCCCATGCCTAAAGTATGCAAGACTGCAGCCAAAGACAAAAAGGAGAAGGTGAGCAACTGTTGGTGGGCGATTCCATCATAAGAGGTGTGAAGTTTGAGGAGAATGGTGTTGTAAGATGTCTCCCTGGTGCTACTGCTAGCAGGGATAGACGACGGATTCTTAATATTGTTAGGCAAGCAAAACAGGAAAGGGAAGTGGATGTTATTGTCCATCTGGTGACAAACGATCTGGCTTGCAATGAGGTTTCAAAGGTGAAAGAAGCTTTTCACACACTTGGAAAGGATATACGAGAGGTTGCATCAACTGTTTCATTCTCTGCAGTTTTGCCTGTGCATAACCTTCAGCATGACAGGAAGATGCACATTAAGGGATTCAATGTATGGCTTGGTGAATGGTGTCGGAACCAAGGGTTTGGCTTTGTGTCTCATGTTAGCTCTTGTTGGAATGGAAAAGAACTGTACAAGAAAGATGGTTTGCATCTCTCTCTCAAAGGAACGAATGTCCTCGGTGAACAGTTCCAAGTATTTGCTAAGGAGCATTTAAACTAGGAAAGGGGGGCAAAAGAGTGATAATCCAGCAGTCCGACTGCCCCCCGGAACAATGCCAGAAGATGCCAGTAGCACAAAGGTTAAGAAATGACCAGCTCAGATTGTTATCTACAAATGCTCGCAGTTTAGGGAATAAGATCAATGAACTTGAGGCTATAATGGCATCTGAGAATAAAGATGTAGTGGCTGTTACTGAGATGTGGTTCAAGGGGAGTAATGACTGGGATATATCAATACCAGGGTTCTCTCTATACAGGAAAGACAGAGAAGGCAAGAAGGGGGGAGGGGTGGCCCTGTATGTGAAAGACAGCATAAAATCTAATTTGATACAAGTTAGCGAGAATAATTTAGAGTCAGTTTGGGTTACCTTGCAGCTTGATAATCATAAGGTAACTCATGTAGGTGTGATATATAGACCACCTAGCCAAGTTAAAGAATTAGATGATCTACTAGTTGAGGAAATAGCTAAAATGACATTGAAGGGGGAAGTTATCATTATGGGAGACTTCAATCTTCCTGATGTAAACTGGAAAACCAAAATAGCTAGCTCTGCCAGGAGTACAGATATTCTAAATTCCCTACTGGGATTATCTCTACAACAAGTAGTTGAGGAGCCAACCCGGAAGGAGGCCATTTTAGATTTAGTATTCCTAAATGGGAATTTGGTATATGATATTACTGTAGGGGAAAGCTTGGGATCTAGTGATCACCAGTCAGTGTGGTTTACTATAAGTACAGTGACGGAGTCACACCACACAAAAACAAGTTTTAGATTTTAGAAAAACTGACTTTTATAAAATTAGATTAGTGGTATACGAGTCCCTATCAGATTGGAACAGTTACATTGGAGTCCAGGAGAAACGGGACTACTTAAAAGAGGCACTATTGAAGGCAACAGAAAATTGCATTAGGCTTGTCAGTAAAAGCAAAAAAAGGAAAAAACCACTGTGGTACTCAGCAGAAGTGGCCAAAATCATTAAAAACAAAAAGATAGCATTTAGGAATTATAAAAAAAAAAAAAACGAGGATGACAGGCTAATCTACAAGATTAGGCAGAGAGAGGCCAAACAAGTTATAAGAGCTTCTAAAGCACAGGCAGAAGAGAAATTAGCTCAGTCAGGGAAAAAAGGCAATAAGGCATTCTTCAGATACGTAAATGAAAAAAGGAAACTAAAACAAGGAATTACAAAATTAAAAACAAAAGAAGGAAGGTATATGGAAGAAGATAAAGAACTAGCTGACTGCCTCAATGAATACTTCTGTTCAGTCTTTACGAAGGAAAATGAAGGAAAAGGACCTCAGTTAGGAAAGAAGACTAATGAATCTTTTGATGCATGTGTCTTTACAGAGGAAGAGGTTCTAAGTCAGC